>NC_025698.1:21724033-21738139 GCF_000633955.1 Camelina sativa | reverse complement strand
GGAGGGGGTAAAGGGTGGGTTGGGTGGGGCCAAACCACAAAAACCAAAAGTTGTTAAATGAATATTTTAAGTTGGAATTGTCAAGGGCTTGGTAATAAGGCCACTATAGGAAATCTTAGGGATCTCTGGAATAAACATAGGCCAGACATTTTATTTCTCATGGAAACAAAACAGTCATTTTCTTTTTTTTTTGGAAAAATTTGTAGGCCATTTTGGGTATAATAATTTAAAAACAGTGGAACATGTTGGTTGTAGTGGTGGGTTGGCTTAATTATATAATAAAGATGCTTTTAATGTTTCAATTTTAATGGAATCCAATAGATTGATTGATGTTGAAGCATGTTTTAAGGACCGGGTTATGCATTTAACTTTTGTCTATGGTGATCATGTTCAGAAAAACCGTGATTTGGTTTGGGAAAGGTTGGTACAGATAAGTACTACTCGGTCTACCCCTTGGTTCATAGATAGGAGATTTTAATGAATTAACTCACAATCATGAAAAACGTGGAAGGAGGTTGCGTCATGCTTCTTCTTTTCTTGCTTTTAATGGGATGATAAGAGATTGTGGTTTTTTGGAGTTTCCATACTTAGGGGAGTGTCTGTCCTGGAGGGGTTGGTGAGACAAAAATCCTATACGATGTAGACTGGATAGGGCCTTAGGTAATGAGGATTGGCATGATTTATTTCCGGACACGGTTACGGAATATCTGCCGATGATTGCGTCTGATCATATGCCTGTTGTAGCTAGTGTTGGTGCGAAGCGGCCGCGGGGATGGTGGAGCTTTATGTTCAATCGTCGTTGGATTGGAAAGGCGGGTTTAATGAAGGTGATCTCGTCTGGTTGGCTGAGGGACCGGGACCAGGGATCACCGAATTTGGTGAACAAAATTGTGAATTGTCGACGGGCGATTTCTCGTTGGCTCAAAACGCAGGCCCCTTATGGTCGGGTTTTGATTGAGGACCTTAAACGGAAATTAGAGGAGGCCCAGGCGGATGATGCGTCATCTCCGGGTTTAATCTCAGATTTACATGCCCGGTTGCGCGAGGCCTACCGGGATGAGCAGATACATTGGTATCAAAAGAGTAGAAATCGTTGGATGCGAGTGGGGATAAGAATACAAAGTATTTTCAGGCACAAACTAAGCAGCGACGAGCTCGTAATCGGATTGTGGGGCTTTATAACAGGCATGATGTTTGGTCTTCGGAGGAGGCGGATATTTGTGATACGGCTGTGTCGTATTTTGAGGATTTGTTCACTACAATTAATCCTGCTAATTTTGATGAAGCTTTACGGGAGGTCAACACGGTTATCACAGAAGCGGATAATGATAGGTTAACAGCCCCGACCACAGAGACAGAGGTTAAGCGGGTTTTATTTATGATGCACCCGGATAAAACTCCTGACCCCGATAGGCTGACTGCTTTGTTTTTCCAGAAGGCATGGACGATAGTTAAAGCGGATCTTGTTTCCATGGTTAATCGATTTCTGGTCGAGGGTGTTTTTGATAAGAGTTAAATCGAACGCATATCTGTCTCATCCCCAAGGTGGCCAAACCAACAAGGATGGCGGAGATGCGCCCTATTTAGGTATGAGTTTAGACTTTAGTTGTTACTAGATTTAAAATAATATATTATATTTTAAATCAAGTAAATTTATTTTAATAATATAGTTTTGATCATATCGTTCTTATCGTGATAAATAACAAAAAATATATTAAAAGTGTACAAAAATATAATTTCAGTTTTTTTGTACCGTTCTTTTATACTCACTATTTTGTACTAGCTTTTAACTATTTTATGTATTATTTAGGTGTTGACTGGTTCTCTCGCTACCTCCCGCAAACGCTGCGTTTGCAGGTGGTAGCGGTTGCTAGCGATTGGAACCAATCACACAAACCGCTCCTAATCGCTCCCAACCGCTCCAAACCACTGAATTCCAAAAGTTGCTTCCCGCAAGCGTTTGCGGTTACGGGCGATTGCGGTTGGATTTTTTTTTTTTTTTTTGTAAAAAAACTTAAAAGAAATCATGATAATGATTTTTTTTTTGTTATATTTTCTATCTAACCATTTTACTCATTAATGATGAGAGAAAATGAAGTACGGACACGATTGTAGAGATTATAAAATAAACAATTAGAAAAAAATAATATTCCAATTAACAATTATCCGGAAAACTTGATGTAAATTTAATGGCACATCGCACATAAGTTCAAAATAATCTAAATAAATATAATATTTCATCAGAAATTTAAGAAAATAAGATTATTTGTGAAAAATATTAAAACAAATCACCAGTGACTCTTCTCAACTATCACTTGACCATTCCTACCGATGCAAATATTGACCCACGATCTAAGAGAAAAGAGAAAAGATCTACAATCTAAGCATATGTTTTGTCATTTATCAAATTACTTGATTAAATTTTTGGTGAAAAGCCAAATGCATAAAGGAATAAGTATTTCAATATGAATTTTTTTTTGAATAATTGTTATTTTAATAAATTTTAATTATAAATCAAGTTTTAAAAAAAATTTGGTGTTTTTAAACATTTATATATTAGATATCACATTTATTATATTCCAACCGCTATTGCACCCGCTGGTCAACCAGTCGTAAACCTCCCGCAAACGTATCAATTTTAAACCGCTAAACCAGTCGTTCAACACGCTTAATAACACTTGAAACCGCAATCACTCGCCTCCGCAATCTCCCGCAATCGCAACCGCAACCGCAGCGTTTGAACCAGTCAGGCCCTTAATTGCTTTTAAATATTAACGAACAGTTAACCGCTTCTACCCGCTAAAAGTATTGTACATTACCACCAATGAGATCTAATATCTTTAGGCACATGTTATCTATTTAGTATTTACTCTTTTTCAACCTTTAAAAGAGAGACATGTGACATAAAGAATGTAATGGTTCTAATGCAACAGTCGTTTTATCCTTAAGCAGGTGCCTATTTAAATGAAAACAAAACAATATATCAATCAAAGCGCTGTTTTATAAGACTGTTGCGACAAATCAAAACTTCTACACGTTGTCTTGATAAGTAACGAAGCAACGACAGTGGGAACTATTAGTAATGCATAAATGTCGTTGCTACCAAGTATGTTGACCCTTCATGATTCTACTCATTCCAACACGTGTTTTATAAATTTTTCAAAAACGTAATCATTGTTTACATATTTGGCCGTTCCTGTTGGACTTCGAAACAAGTAAATGCAAAAGATATATTTGGTAAAAATCTCTTGACTGTATGATATTTTGTAGATGAACAGCAATGAAATGTAAATAACACTAACGATTGGTGTGAGTGGAAATTAGATATACTGTAGTTGGTTGATGATTTTAAAACTGATAAATTTGTTATTTGTAGTTTAAAGGTTTTGTGAATTGACTTTATAAAAAATTAAAAATTCGGTTAGAATCCAAGATATATCCATCGTATTTGAAAACTTGTGGATCAGATAACGCAAATCAAAATGGATCAAAGATGAAACTTTACTTTTAGTGTAGGCTGCTTCTCCAGACATGAAATAAGGTTATAAAGACAAGCTTGGAATGATCAAACAATGGATGTTGCGAGCTGAAGATAAATTAAAGATTGAAAAGAAAAAGAGAACTATTATGTGCACTAAGGCAGAGAAAGGTCTTCCTTTTGTAAATGAGTTTGTCTCATCAGAAGAAGATTTTATAGAAAGAAGAGAGACAGAGACAGAGACAGTGAGAGAATAAAAGAAGAACGGGAAGCTTAGTTCTTTTCATCCTCAGCATACAGAGCCTTAATCTCCTCAACATCGTCGTAGCTACCAAGAAATATCGGAGAACGCTCATGGATCTTCTCTGGGACAAGGTCTAGAGCCTGCATCGGGACATTAAAATGTAAAACTACTTGATCCATATACCATATAAGTATAACCAACAAAATCTTTACACTTCTGTCAAGTGCCATATTAGAAGAAAATCAGATTTAAGATTGCATTTAACAGGTAAAGAGGACAGATTATACCCTTTTCTGGCCCGTAAAGGCCTGACCTCCGGCTTGCTCCATCAAAAACGACATCGGGAAGACTTCATACAAGACACTGTTCACATATGTAGGCCAAAAATAGCTTCGTTATAGCGGCTTTATAATGGTTTATGGAGATGTTATCAAACTCAAAACCAGAAAGACTTTCACCGGTTATATTTGAACTGTCAGTTTAATCCTAAGCTTACCGCAATTTCCCATTGGGGCTTTTCTTGTCAGCCGGGTACAAGAAGATTCCTCCATAAAGTAGCGTGCGATGAACATCGGCTACCATACTGTTAAGACAATGATATTAACAAAACAGAGACAAAAGCCTAGGCTAGTTTCTATGACTGAGCTTTAAAACTCAAAACAGAGGAGGTTGTTTCCCAGTTACCTTCCGACATATCTCAAAGACTTCGCCGGTGAACCATCTTTAGGAAACTTGCATTTCTCTACATACCTAGACCAACAGCCAAAAACCATGAATATATGAATGCAGCTGATGATTTGAATAAGATTTTAAGTTATTTCGATACATACTTTGTAGTTGGACCATCCCAGTTCTGCGCATTGCCTTCATTCACTGAATAAATGTTCCCCTTCTTTGGAATCTGAGGACAAGAAAAACTAATGAATCTTTGAGAACTTATAAAAAAGAGGACAACCATTATTTATTACGGTTACCTTAATGTCAGGGTGAGTTAGTATGAACTCTCCGAGAGATGGGTCCAGGGTAAATCCGTGGACACCCGTTCCAGTGCTCAACACAAGCTGAGAGAGAGAGAGAGATCCAATCACATTCAATTAAAAAAATTCTAGAAATAACTAATCAGACTGAATGATACTAATGTTGCCATTGTAAATTTCATTTTCAGTACCATGCAGGAGCTTCCGTACATACAATAACCAGCTGCCACCATTTCATTCCCAGGTTTCAGAACATCTTCAGTGGTTGGCTCATCAGTGTGGTCCAACGTGTAAATTCCAAAAATCTACACACGATGAAACCAAACACAAAAAGACAAACTTCTTCACATGATTCACTGTCCGAGCCCTCTAACAATGTAAAATAGAAAACTTGGGTGAGAGAAAGTAACATACTGTTCCAATGGAAACACCACAGTCAATGTTTGAGGATCCATCAAGCGGATCAAAAACAACACAGTACCTGTTGATAACGAAAAAAAACTCAATTATGCCAATGACAGTTACCAATACAAACAATAACATTTCCATAAGGTGAACCAACAAAAGATCAATTCTAAACATACTTTCCACGGTGGGATGGTTCCACAAACGTAGCTTCCTCATCTTCTTCCGAGACAAGAACAGACTGACACAAAGTTTCAATTGCCAACAGTCATTGTAAGAGACAAATGAAAACATATCGGAGTCTTTCTAAAGTTGATAAAAATACCAATTTTACTTACAGTTCTGCCACTGCTGACCAAAGCGTTGACAAAGACATCATTGGAGAGCACATCAAGTTTCTTTTGCTCTTCACCCTAATTACACAGAAAATGGTAAAATCTCAGAAACAATAAAAGAACCAAAACCAATCATTCTTATCATTTGAACAAAAACAAAAAACTTACCTGAATGTTAGTTTCCCCTGCAAGTCCAATAAGCTTAGCCAAACCAGCCTGCACAAGCACAACCATAAAAATTAGAACTTTAACTCTCAATGGGCCATCCTCAAAAACACTAAAGACGATTGAGACAAAGTCCACATCTAAAGAGGGTTCCAGATCATCATCATCAACAACCATAAAAACTGAACCTTTACACAAATCGAAAGCGACATTTATTTATTAGCCCTGACCCAAAATTTCCAAAAACCGAAACTTTATACCTTATTAACAGCACTGCAGACGAATTTGCATCCCAAGACGATGTGACTAAGCAAAATAGTGAAATCCCCACGAGATTCAGGATACTTTGATTGTTCATTCAACACGAATCTCGTAATGGTCATCAAATCCGTACGGTGAGCATCTGCTGCGTGATCCATCTTTTTGATCCTTTCTCAGCCCACCAAATGCGTGTTTTGAATCAGATATTTTAGAGAGAGAGAAGAGAGATTGAAAGTTGCAACCTTTATACTTGGATTTTGTGTGTTGCAAGTTTCGAGGATGATGATGAGATTGAGGATAAAGACGCGACCGGTTTGCATCGAACGTTTTTTCTCAAACGAAGCCAAAGAAGGGATCGGGATGACACGTGGCTGTGACAGGTTTGGGCCGTCATTTTTATTTCGGGATAATGTTAACAAAAACCTCGTCCTCGTAAAAATATGTTTAAACCGTTAAACCGATTTTATTAGATAGATGAACAAAACACATTTCGATAGCTAAAGTTTTAAAATTGAAAACATGTTCAATCTTTCATAATTTATCTTAATATTATTGAGTTGGCGGTATGTCTCACCATTTGGCATCATGGTTATCATCGTGCTATTCATCATGTTAATTATTAGAGTATTCTATTCTCATACTACATACATGTACACTTTGTTATTAGATTAGAATATATAATTGTATATGAACAAACTTTGTACACACTGAATAATTAATGAGGATAACAAACTTTTCATCACTCTTACCTCTTTAGCACTGCTCTCTATCTCTTGCTCTAGCTCATCTTCGTCTTCTTCCTTGACTGATTTAATCCTGATATGGTATTAGAGTAATCACGTTCATGAACGCTTCATCGATTGAGTTTATTCTCATTCATATTCTTTCTTTTGTTTATTTGCCAAAAAATAAAAATAAAAAATTCTTTCTTTTGTTTTGGATTTCTATATGGAATAATAATTTTGGTTATTTGATATAGTTTGTTCAAAAAAAAGAATAAAAAAAAAAAAGGTTATTTGATATAGTTAGTAAACGAAGTTTAGCAAGTGTTCCCATCTCTATTGAAATCTATGGTGAATTGGTAACAAGAGAATTCATATGAATTTGAGGCTAGAGTTGGTCTTCCAATATGAATTTTCTTCATTTTGTTTATTTGAAATGAGCAGTGACAACTGTAGAAAATGAATTGGATGATAGGTAAAATATGATATTGAGAGATTTTATTTCAGTTGATCCTTGTACATAGTTGGAGAATGGTCATCACTCGCAGTGATGCCTATGTCTGTGAGTTATGAGACTGCCTTGTTTTCTTAATCAAAAAAGGGACTTCCTAGCCAATGTTTGTCTCACACATTGTCTCGTACAACCAGAAACCTCACCTATCTATAATTTGTGTAAGTTATCATAGCCTTTGTTATGTTTAATTCTTGTTTAGCAATTTTTCTTCTTGCTGAGCTTAAGAGTTTCACAGTGATTATAGATTTACAAACACATATTATAGAACAAAGATTTTAACATTTAGTTTCAAATGACATCACAACAAGAACAGAGCATGACAATAAATTGACCATGTCTAGAAGATGCAAAAAGAACTGAGGATGACTATAGATTTTTTTTTTTGTGTATGAATGTTAAATTATATTCACTAAAAAAACTGTTGTACAACTTAATGTAACATTTTAGCTGAAGATAGAAACAGAGGTAAAGCAAAAAGTATTAGAAACAGATTAGATGGGGTGGGTTTGAAACCAGAACTGGAGACTATTCTCATAGCGACGAACAGTAAACAAGGTGAGCAGCCGATTACGAACATTCTTGTCAATGAAACAGAGGAGACTGGAGGGTGGAGTTGGAGCTTCACCATGTCGTCTAGCATTCTTTTCCCGCCAAACACATGCTTTAACTTATTCCTAATATAACAGTCTGACCAATCCTACCATTCCAAAACACAATTGCATATATTTTATAATAGCAATTGTATTTTGTTATAAATTGTTTTATTTATAAAGTATAATTATAATATATTATATGATATAATGTAATAATTATGTAATTTTATGTTAGTAATTTATAGTTTCTATAATATTTTGCATTTTCATTAATTATTCAATTATATTAAATTTATTTATTTATTTGGGATAAATTGTTATCGATATTTTAGGTAAATTGATATAATGAAAATAAATATATCATATTTTATTATTTATCTATATGAAAAAATGATACAAAAAAATATATATTACAAAATAAAAATACATTCCCAAAATCAAAAGGTGGTGTCGTATCGTCTTCTCCCCATCACAAAGCTGAAAAATCATTCTTCTTCCCCTTCACCAATCTGTAAGGTTACAGGTCCATCTTTATCTCTTGTTGAATAGAAGATTTTCCCAGCCATCTCTCCTCCAATTCGATCAGCTCTGCAATAGAGAAATTCAGCAAAAGAAAGCATTAGATTGATGAAAACAAAAGGAAACAGATTATAGTATCAAATTCAACAGATGAATACAAATTTTAAATAGCTCCAAACTAATAAACGAAAGAGAACATAGATCGAGGCAAATTTCCACCAAATCCAGTAGAAACAATCAATGAATCCAAAAGGATATCAGAAAAATTCAAGCTCAGGCAGGAAGAATTGCTTACTCGAAACAAAGCTCTCGTGGATGGAAGCCGTGATCCCCAACTCGAAAACTATTTTGATAATTGCTTCAATTGCAGGGTAGTTTGAATTGGATAATCGATTGCAGAGGAAGAAGATGAAGGAGAATGAGGGGAAGAAGTGAAAGGAAAAGATTAAAAAAAAAGGTTTAAATTTGTGTTCGTTAGATTCATTTTAATCAACGGTTCATATTAGAAATATTGTGATCCTCACTTTAATGGCTTAGCCAATGAAATAATAAAGAGAGGTTATAATCGTATCCCTTGGATTACTCTAATCGTACGGCGTGAGAATATGCCACCCCGGTGATATCTTCTTATTGGTTTTGCTCTTTTTTTTTTTTTTTATTATACCATTTTAGAAAGATTATAAACAAAAATAATAATATTATTAAATGAAAAATATTTTATGGTAATGAGAATACATTTTTAACTAAGATTTAAAATTTTGTTAGAGTTAAAAAAAAGATTAAAAAATACAACCATTAAACACAAATAGTAGTATAATAAATATATATTGATGAAAGCTTCAAATACTTAGAACATATAGATTTTTATTTTTATTTTTTAATTTGTATAATTGTAATGTGTTTTCAATTTAGCTATTTTATGTACTTAGTATTACAGAATATATTTTTATTTTATTTTATTTTGTTAATGATAAATAATAAAATATGTTTCAAGATTGAACCCTAAAGGGTTTAGGGTATGAGGTTTAGGGTATATGATTTAGGGTATAGAATTCAATTTTATAACATAGTTATTGCTATTTATAAATTAACAAGATAAATACAAAAAAAATATAAGAAACTTTATCATATTTGATTATGTATGATTAACAAATGAATGTTTGAGAAAATTATTGATTTATGTATTATATAATTAACAAATGAATGTATGAGAATAATTATGAACAAAATAAAGTTTTATTTGTAATAAAAATTATGCATTGATTATTTTTAATTTATAAAATCTATATAAGGTTTTCACGTCATATATTTGAGTTTTAGTTCCGTGTTCTTAAAAGCGAAAATACTATATTAAATGAAAACCATAAAAAAAAAAAAATTAACGAAGCATAAACTCGTTTTCTGACAGAAGTTTTTATGTACTCATGAAATTTCTCATCTTACAACTTCATGGAGAATCTAAAAGGCTTGTCATCACTTCTAATCATCAAAAGTTCTTACAAGAAGGGATAAACAATAATGAAGTCCAAAACTCAAAACAAAATTGGATCTGAAACCCTGCAAGTCTGCAACCCGACTGATTAGAGAGATTGAGCTACTACTTTGCCACACATGATTGAGAAGAACGGAAGCCGCCATCGACGAGTTCAGAAGAGAAAACGAGAACTGAGTAGTCGCTTCAAGCTCAGTTCCTCATCCCACACATGATTCAAGCAATTGTTGATCGCTTGGGTGATATAAGATGACATAATCTGTAAATGCACATACTTCAAGCTGGATAAGCCAACTAGCACCTGACCTGAAACCACGATCTAGATGATAACCAGTGAGCTTCCCTTCTAAGCAAATCAGAATTGAAGAAACTATCATCAAAACACTCAACTAATCAGCAGAAGAGATTGAGTTCTTACACCAATAAGAACGAACTATGAATCTTAGTCTCTTAGAGCACACATTCAAAGCTCCAAATGCTTTTCCACTAAAGTCTTTATCACATCACTAAGGAGAGGTAAAGCAAAATTAGAAATTATGAACCCATAGCTACTGAACCTCAACCTTTCATGAATATGAGTCTGAGCAACAAATAAAATCAAACTCCAAATTCGTTATTCAAGCCAAAAATGAGAGAAAAAAAAAAAAAAACAATTGGGAGTGTTAAAGCCTACGAAGCCATCACAGCGCCCAGTAATCATGCGCTCAAACAGCAAGCAATCTTTATCGCAAAAGACATCAAAATCAATACAAACAAATTACAACAATAGAGAATCGAATCTCGTAACCTGTTAGGAAAATACATCACATAATCGAATTTACCTGTTGGAACCGGAGATGAGAGTGACGATGAATACGAGATCCTTTAATGAATTCTAGCTACAAATGAATTGAAACTAAAATCGATTAAACTAAGAGAAACAACTAACGGAAACCCAAAATCAACAGCTTTAGACCAATCAAAGACCTAAATCCCTAACAGTTAAACGATGACGATGGCTAGGCATTTGCTGGTTTTTGTGATTCGATGCTGAGATTAGGAGCAAGGACAGTAAGATACTAAGATACCGTGAAAGAAGAGAGAAGGAGAGCAAAAGGGGAAGAAATTAGGTTGAATTATTTTTAATCGGAGCCCATAAATCTTCTTTATTTTTTGGTTGTTGGAGCCAAGATTTTTACTTAAGCGGTAGATAGGAAAAAAAATTCCCGCTAACCATATTAATAGCGTTTCTATATGGTATATACTATTACAAACCATTTTTACAAAATAAAAAAAGTCAAAACATATATACTGAAAGGTTTTATAGCGTTTGTAAATTTTAAACGCTATGTAAAAATTAGAGGTAAATCAATTATAGCATAACTACCTAAAAAGCTATCGCTATTAAAAGTCAATATTGTTGTAGTGTTTTAACTATATGAAAAGTCAACTGAACAAGAATGAAACAAGACTGTGAATTGAATTGGAATTTAAAAAAAAAATGCAACAAGAAAATCACTGTAAATCTATAGTCATCTGATAGAATAGAAACTCTCTTTTGTATTTATGAATGAACATACAATGTTATCGGAACTGTAACCGTAAGAGCCTTAGACGCAGCTAAGCCATATTCTCACTCCTCAGAGGTCACATATGACTCTCTTCTCACACCACTCTTACGACATACCCGACTCTTTCTTATTTACAGGCTTATATACATTTGTTTATCACTCACTTGCTCTACTCTTCTTCCACACGTGCTCCAACCTCCCTTTGCTTCTTCCTCACATAGACCCGATGGGGCTTATCAATACCCCCCCTTCGAAACGCAGCTTGTCCTCAAGCGCTAGTGTCGGGTATTGCTTCTGTAGCTCCTTAACCACTTCCCAAGTGTTCTCGTACTCTGGCAAGCCTTTCCAACGTACTAAAGCCTCCAATACTCCGGTATCATTATAACGAGTCTCCAACACTTCTTCTGGTTCAATGATCAACTCTTCTGTGTCGTTAAACATGTCAGGCAAGGGAATGACCTGATGATGAACTCCCAACACCTTCTTAATCTGAGACACATGAAAAACAGGATGTATTTTGGAACCATCCGGTAGTTTCAGTCTGTATGAGGCCTTCCCAATCCTCTCCATGATTTCATATGGACCGAAATACTTGGCTGCTAACTTCTGGCAGGCTCGTTTGGAGACAGACTGTTGACGATATGGTCTCAACTTCAAAAATACCCACGTTCCCACTTCATATTCCACATCACGTCTATGCTTATCGGCATTGTTTTTCATTAGCTGTTGTGCGTGAAGCAAATGGTTCTTAATCTGGATTAGCATCGAGTCTCTTTATTTCAACACACGCTCCAACTCTAACACCTTAGTAGAATGTTCTTCAAAACGGACTATAGCAGGAGGGTCTCGTCCATACAGCACCCTAAACGGAGTTGTCTTCAAAGCCGTGTGATATGATGAATTATACCAAAGCTCAGCCCACGACAAATACTGATGCCACGTTCGAGGATGAGTTGAGGCAAAACATCGAAGATAAGTCTCTAGGCACCTGTTTAAAACCTCCGTTTGTCCGTCAGTTTGCGGATGGAATGCAGTACTATACTTCAGTTTAGTTCCAGCTAGCTTGAAGCAATCCTTCCAGAACGCACTCAACAATGTACTTCCTCTGTCCGAAACAATAGATGCTGGATAGCCATGTAATTTGATTATCTCGCGTGTGAACAAACTAGCCACGTCCGAAGCATTAAACGGATGTTTCAAGCTCAAGAAGTGACCATACTTGCTTAGTCTGTCCACTACCACCAAAATGACATTCTTTCCTTGGGAAGTTGGCAAACCCTCAACAAAATCCATTGATATATCCTCCCAAACATGTTGTGGTATCGGTAAGGGTTGCATTAGACCTACAGGAGAAAGTGTTGAATATTTATGTCTCTGGCATACTTCACATTCAGCAACAAACTGTTGTACATCTTTCAACAGACCATCCCAGTGGAAGGATTGTTGAACTCTCTTCAGTGTTTTAAGAACACCAGAATGTCCTCCAAAAAGCCCAAAATGACATTCCTCCAATATCAGCTTTATCGATGAAGACGTTCGAGGAATCACCAGCCTATGTTTCACCCATAGCTTGTCATTCCTGACAGCGTATTTCGTATAACGTGAAGGGTTAGCCACACAAGCTTTTATCTCTGCTTGTATCTGTGCATCTCTCTCGATCTCCTCGTAAATCTCTTGGAGTTGTAACGCAATAGGTACTGTCAGAGCCAATAGTAGCATCGATGACAATGTTCTCTGGGGTTGAATCATTCTAGACAACCCATCTGCAGCTGTATTCTCCACTCCTGGTTTATATAGTAGGTCAAAATCATAGTTCAGAAGTTTGACCAACCATTTTTGATAGTCCATGGTTACTTCTCTCTGCTCCAATAAGAATTTCAGACTTTTCTGATCTGTATGCACCACAAAATGTCGACCAAACAAATAGTGCTTCCACTTTTGAATGGACAAAACGATGGCCATCAATTCCCTCTCATACACCGGCTTAAGTTGTTCTTTAGCTGACAAGCCATGGCTAAAGTATGCAATTGGTCTTTTATTCTGCATAAGAACTGCTCCCAGACCATAGCCCGATGCATCTGCTTCTACTGTAAAAACTTCTTCGAAATTTGGTAAAGCTAGTACCGGAGCTGATGACATTGCACTCTTCAACTTGTCAAAAGCCATTTGTGCCTCACTACTCCACTCAAAGCTATCCTTTCTTAGTAAGTCTGTTAAAGGTCTCGCAAGGACACCATACCTTTTAATAAATCTTCGATAATATCCAGTGAGCCCTAGAAAACCTCTTAACTCTTTCACTGATTTAGGCGTAACCCACTGAGTCATTGCCTTTGTCTTCTCTGGATCAGTTGATACCCCTTCATTTGAAATAATATGGCCTAGATAGTCAACTTGTTGTTGGCCAAACAGACACTTCTTCTTATTGGCAAATAACTGGTTCTCTTCCAATATTCGCATTACTACCTCCAAATGCTCGATATGCTTTGCCAAGGACGAGCTGTATATCAGGATATCATCGAAAAATACCAATATGAACTTCCTGAGGTAAGGTCGAAACAACTCATTCATTAAAGCCTGAAAAGTGGCTGGTGCGTTTGTTAAGCCAAAAGGCATGACTCGAAATTCATAATGCCCGTCATGAGTCCTGAATGCTGTCTTTGCTACATCTTCTTCTTTCATCCTGATTTGGTGATAACCAGCGCGAAGGTCTAATTTGGAAAATATTACTGCACCATTTAACTCATCCAATAGCTGATCAATCATGGGAATAGGGAATTTATCAGGCACAGTGACTAGGTTTAACGCTCTGTAGTCAATACAAAATCGCCAACTGCCATCCTTTTTCTTTACT
>NC_025698.1:21711385-21722997 GCF_000633955.1 Camelina sativa | reverse complement strand
CTTTCATCCTGATTTGGTGATAACCAGCGCGAAGGTCTAATTTGGAAAATATTACTGCACCATTTAACTCATCCAATAGCTGATCAATCATGGGAATAGGGAATTTATCAGGCACAGTGACTCGGTTTAACGCTCTGTAGTCAATACAAAATCGCCAACTGCCATCCTTTTTCTTTACTAACAGAACATGGCTTGAAAAAGGGCTTTGACTTGGTCGTATAATTCCAGAATCTAGCATCTCTTTCACCATTTTCTCCATTATCTCTTTCTGCGCATGAGGATATCGGTATGGTCTGACACTGATTGCGTTATTCCCAGGCAGAAGATTGATCGCATGTTCTCTGCCTCTAATCGGGGGCAAATCTGTTGGAATAGCAAACACCATATCGAACCTAGCTAATACCTCCTGAATAGCGCCCTCCACAGGTTGTGTTACCTGAAAAACTTGTTGATTATACAGAGCAACTTGCACTCCTTTCGTGTTCACTGTATAACCACTAGATAGAGATTTCAGAGACATCTTAGAGATTTCCAACTCTGACTCTCCTCTGATCGTAACTATCTTGTTTTCATATAAGAATGACATCTCATTCTTCTCCCAGTTGACTTGGCAATCTCCCAGTGTACGTAGCCAATACACTCCCAAAATAATGTCAACTTGTCCAAGCTCCAGTACAACAAACTCCATAGTGAACTCTAAGTTCTGAATTGAAAAACAAACCTTCTCACAAACTCCTAATCCTTGAACCAATATGCTTGTTCCCAGCTTAACTGTCAAATTGGGGTCTTCTCTACACTTCAGTTTGAGCTTCTGGACTGCCGCAGGTGAGATATAGTTGTGAGTGGCACCACTATCCAACATGATGATCACATCCGATGTACCCACCGTACCTCTTGTTTTAGTTGTTGAAGGAGATGATATTCCTCTGTACGAGGTGAATGATAAGGCCATGCATTCTCCAACTGGCTCTGAGATGCACATATTCCCCGTATCCACCTCGTTATCCTCCAATACCTCTACTTCAAAACCATTTAATATTGTGAGAACCCTAAGCTCCTTATTCGGACATTTGTGATCTTTAGAGTAAGGTCCATCACACTTAAAACAGATACCCTTCCTTCTCTTCTCATCTAACTCTGCACCAGTATTGTGTCTCCTTGGTCTCTGCTCATTTCTGTTTACTTGTCTGTCATGACCTTGTGTTACGTCGGTAGTTATCATTTTCGACTTCCAAGTATTATTGAAGTGGCTGTAGTTACTCTTGTAATCAGAAGCATTTGACTCTTTAAGCTCCTTATCAACTATTTGTAACTCTCGTTGAACCACCCTGCGCATTAAACTATCTTCCATAGCTCTTGCTTCCGTTATCATTTCAGGAAGATCTCGAGGCTTCTGCATATGAACCAATTCTTGCATTTCCCTCGTCAACCCATTCAGAAAGATACCCTCTAATTTCTGATCATCTAATCCTGTTACTTGTGAGGATAAATCTTCAAACCTCTGCACATAATCTGAAATCGAACCTGTTTGTTTGATACAAAACAAGCTTTGACTCGGTCCTCGAATCTTCAGATTGCCAAACCGTAACATCAGAGCAGCTTTAAACTGTTCCCAATTCTCGAATTGTCTTCTGTTAGCCTCCCAATTAAACCAGCTCAGAGCTTCTCCTTGTAAGCTTACTGACACTAAAGCCAGCTTCTCCGCTTCGTTATAACCTCCCATTCTGAAAAATCTTTCAACTCGAGCAATCCAACCATATATTCCAACTCCTTCGAATATAGCCATTTCCACATTGCGGAATAAATTCTCCCTAAGCCCAGGCCTAATTTGACTAAGGCAAGGTTCCGGAGGATAGGGTTGCGGCGATCTTGAGGTCTTGCGGCTCTGGATTGACTCGAACCACCCACTTCACGAACCGTCTCCGTCGCAGGACCAGAACCGATCAAGAAATCAAGCTTGCGAAGAATCTCTTTCATCTCGTAATCACGCTCCGCGAATTTCTCACTTGTGCGATTCTCAGATTCGGGAATCTTGGTTCCCAAAGCAGCTAACTGATCGAAGATCTCTACAGATGCTTGCTCCGATATCGAAAACTCCTTCACCGGTGTCAAAACTTGCTCCATCACCATCTTGATCTTCTAATTTCTCCGATTTAAGAAAATCCCCAATTTGTGTGAAAATCTAATTTTCTCTTGCGTTCGATTCGATCGCAGATCACAAGCGCACCAATTGATAGAATAGAAACTCTATTTTGTATTTATGAATGTAGATACAATGTTATCAGAACTGTAACCGTAAGAGCCTTAGACGCAGCTAAGCCATACTCTCACTCCTCAGAGGTCACATATGACTCTCTTCTCACACCACTCTTACGACATACCCGACTCTTTATTATTTGCAGGCTTATATACATTTGTTTATCACTCACGTGCTCTACTCTTCTTCCACACGTGCTCCAACCTCCCTTTGCTTCTTCCTCACATAGACCCGATGGGGCTTATCATCATCCTCTGTTCTTTCGCTCTCTTTTATACTCATCAGTAGGCAGTAGCTGTGCTTTCACTTGAAAATAGAACTCTTTCATGGTAGATATAATGTCTTTATTAAAGTATTTTTGTTTCTCTATTTCTTTCAGAGAAGTTTGGAATTTTATACCAGCAAACTTACAAAGACGTTCTGCAAATAACTGGGAAGACGTAGAGATACACTTCTTTTACAAAATTATATTATAGGATAGAGTATGGTTTATGTAAAACTATATATTCAAATTAGAAAAAAAAATTGGATTATAGTTTTTCTAATTTTAGTAAATTGTAACTTTAAATAAATTCAATAAAAATACTAATAATATCTTCAAGATGCTTTTTTTTTTATCTTAGAAGAACCTCACAAACAAAAACAACTTAAAAAAAAAATCCATACAAAAAAAGAAAAGTTTGAGAGAGAGAGTCGTCGCCGGTTTCGTTCACTCCACCTCTCCAGTTGCTTTTCCGGCGCCGGAGAGGGCTCCGTCCTTTTAGCTTTTCCTCGTTGTAGTTTTTCCCGCTCTTTGTTATCCTTTCGCTGTCGGTTGGGTGCCTTTCAATGGTGGTGGTTCCGGTGATATCTCAGCGTGTGAAGCGAAGATCCGTCGGGTGGTGGTTGCTGGTGAAGGTTCTGGTGCAGACGTTGGAGGACAGCGTCAAATCTATGGCCATATCTGGTGGATCTGGGTTGGCGACTTCGGTTGTCGTTTTGTCTCCGGGAGTTTGGTGGCTTTAGTGAGCAGTGAGGGCTGAAGCTTCTCTTTGAAGAGCTTCAGTGGTCGGGTTTGGGTTCTTCTTCAGATCTTACCCCTCATTTCAGCCACGGCGGTGTCTTGCAGCAAGGGGCGGTGTCGTTTGGTTTCAGTCCGACCAAGGTGTGTGTGTGCCTCGTAACTTGACGGAAGTGATGTAGCCACTTTGAACCTGCACTATGAGGTGATGATATGCTAATATGTGCTCCAATTTCTAATCTTTAGATGATTAGCATTCTGGTTATTATATCGCTAGTTCAGAGAAGCATTTATTTCGCCGGTTTTGCTTCACGACTCTTGGTCGGGTCAATCGGATGTATTGTCCATTTTAGGTTTAGGACCGGAACAGTGAAAGCCGGAGAGACCAAGCTCTTCTGATAATGCGCCTTTGGGTGTTGAAGCTATTGGGACAAGCTCTACACGTCGATCATGAGGTTCTCATAGCTGGGATTTGATCTTTTTTCAGTATCGGTTTTTGGCCTTCTCTGTGTTAGTATTTGTTGTCGTGTCATTGGGTCAATTTAGGTGGTTTAAGAGATGATTTCACTCCGAGTCGTGGTGTGTTATATATCTCATTGTGGTTAAAAAATGCAATGGTTTTCGATTAGGTAGCGTTGGATCCGGCTAGTGTTCCAGGGTTGTACTTGATCAACCATTGCATTTGGTCCAAGTCTATAGAGGTGAATGTAATGTGCCTTTGATTTGGTTGTATTATTTTGGTTAATGAAAAGTTGATGTTGAGCACAAAAAAAAAAAAAAAATTTAATAAAATAATTATGGATTTGTATATTTTAACCTGGGTTGTATGAGTCAAAGTGAGGGTTTTGACGTCGATTGAAACCGACAATAAATTTAAGAAAAATGCGTTATTCCAGTTATCTAAGTCACTAAGTGAAGCAAGATATTTTAGCATCGGATATTATTACCTCGCTTTTAAAACTAATCTTATATACTCCCTCCGTTTCAAAATATAAGATATTTTAGAGAAGTTTTTTGTTTCATAATATAAGATGTTTTCAAGTTTCTATGCAACTTTTAGATTAGTTTAGTATTTTATATCATGCAGTATCGTTTCTGATTGGTTGAACTTATTAAAAGTAAAGACTTCTTAATCTGCGTGTTTTAGTTAAAACAACCTATATTTTGAAACGGAGGGAGTATTATATTAGCTTCAGTTTTATACCGACGTTAAGCACTGAATAAACAGACGTGAAAAGCTTTGTTTTTTGAAGTTGGTATGATTTCAATGCTAAAAGGTTTATTATCAAACATTTTTACATGTTGCTTCTTTTAGAGGTTTTCGTCTATCTGATATAGAGGTTTTCTAATCTTTTATATAAGTAAAATATAACCTAAAAGCTAAAAAATCCTAGACATCATTGACCTTTTTATTGTGTTATAGGGAAAACGAAGAGACACGCGACTCAAACACTTTAGAAGATCAGAGACTCCCAGTATTGCTTGTTTCACAAATTAACTCTAATTCATTATCCATCACATCTTCACCAGTTAGAGAGCCACATGTTGGAGATTGAATCTTCTGATTAAATCCTGCAACAAAGAAAGCTTCAAGTGAGGAGAAAAAGAAGAACAGAGTAAAGCGAAGAAAGCTAAGAACAAGAAGAAGTTGTCGTGTGACCAAATGAGTAAGAAGAGTCAACGACACAAAGAGAAAAGAATCAAGTCAACAAGAGAGAAGTTGAGCTTGTGTTGTGTAATAAGGCTATTGGGCTGTAAGTGTATTAGGCCTACAAATGTTAGTGGGTTTGGTTGGTTAGTTATAGTAATTAGGTTAAGAATGAAACCTAAGTATAAAGGTGTTGTCATGTTGTAAGATAAAATTATCTAAGATTAACAATGTAGAAGCTAAAGAAAAAGGTTCTCTTGTCTCTAGACTAAACAAACCAAATCTAGTGAGATATTGATATGTCTATATTTTGTCTCTGCTAAACATGTTTTTGTCATGCATTTAGTAAGGATAACTAATTGTTTTGCATAAATTTCTAGTCTCTTTTGTACACTTTGCATATTTAGGTAGTTCTTGCATTATCTTCGCATACATCGTGCATTTTGGAGTATTTCAGGTATTTAGGAGACTTCGGAATCGTGCCGATCGAGTCGTGCAGTCGTGCCGATCGAGTCGTGCAGTCGTGCCGATCGAGTCGCGCAGTCGTGCCGATCGAGTCGCGCAGTCGTGCCGTTCGAGTCGACTACCGTTCGAGTCGACGTCACTCCACTCGAGCCAACGCCATCACTCCACTCGAGCCAACGCCATCAGTCACTCGAGCCATTACTCATTCGCACATGTCAAGAAGACGTTCCATCTTACACGCTTCAGGAGATTCCCAAACCGACTCCTCATCTTGTCGTTTTAAGTTTTAGGGATTTTATGTCTTTACTATAAATACGTTTTGTTAAGTCTTGGCGACATCATCTTAGTTTTTATCTCGTTTTCTTTTGTAAGGTTTCCCTAGCCACCAAAAACGTACTCTGATTTTGTATCCTGAGATCTTTGAACTTATTCAGTATTTTGATTTGATTCCTTCTACAAAGTTGTTCTTCACATTTTTACTTATCTAAGAATGCTTGTTTCAATGTTTTCTGAGTTTGTATTGTTGATGATGATTTTCGGATCTGAGTAGTGCGTTAGTTCTTGAGGATGGGATAGATTAGGTGGAGGATCTTAGGATGTAGAGTGTTTAAGCGTTGATTGTATGATTCCCTTCTGGACTAGAGTAAGAAATACTAGTTTTTCTCTGATCAATTGGGACTAGGTTTGAGACATTTCCACACCCAAAAGGTGTTTGATGAAATGTCTGACCAACTAGTGCCAGAGACTTACGTTCCTAGCCTAAGAGATTAGTTGTCTAGGATGTTTGTTGATGTGAATGAACTTGTTTTTCATGCCATGCTTGATCATGTTTCTCTAGCGAGAGCTAGGTTTGGAAGTGGTTGAGTTTGAGTAGCTTTTGTCAAGAGATTGGATTAGCTAAGAAGTGATGTTCATTGTCTAGGGATAGATTGCTTGTGGCATGTTAAACACTCTGTAGACTAGGATACTCCACCGACGTCAATTACTCCCATCCTTAGGACTTCTTTCTTTCTGATTTTTATTACATTCCTGGAATTGTTTCGTTTCCTGCTTTTTAGTTCATGCTTAGACTCATTTATGTTTTTATTCATTTTCGCTTCTTGTCATGCATTCTCGTTTCTAGTTCTGTGACTCATTTCCGTTTTGCATTTTGATCATTCTAGGATTGTTACATAAAAACACTCTTTGAATTGGCTTAACTTGTGACTTCTTGATTGCATCTTGAGTGATAGTAAACTTTCCCAACTGGATTGACACCTTAAGTATTACAACGCATAAGGTTAATTGAGACCTACTAGGAGACACAAAAATCTTAGTATCAATTTGGCGCCGTTGCCATTTGGGATTCGTTTTGCTACATTTAAGATTTCAAGTTTTGCAAGATTAAGTTCTATTACACATATCGTTCTGAGTACTGACTTGTTTTGGTTGTCTGCTTGTTTGTTTTGCATCTCAGGTACCTGTTGATCGCAACCTTGCATGCACACCAGATCCAGAGGGCATCAGAATCTCCTTGCTGTTATCGACGAAATCAATCGGTTGCAACGACCACGACAAGCTCATCAACTCACTGATCATCCCGCACCCGTCACTATGGAACAACCGAATGGACCACCTCCGGGACCGCGAAACATTGGTGATGGGGATGCACCGAATACTCATACTCAGCGTGCTGGAATCGTCCCTCCCGCCGTGCAGAACAACAACTTTGAAATCAAGGGCAGTATGATCTCCATGATCCAGGGAAACAAGTTTCATGGGCTACCTATGGAGGATCCGCTAGACCATTTGGACGAGTTTGACCGTCTATGCAGTCTCACCAAGATCAACGGCGTGAGTGAGGATGGTTACAAGTTGCGCCTCTTCCCATTCTCCCTGGGAGACAAAGCTCATCAATGGGAGAAAAACCTTCCCAAGGGATCAATCACCACTTGGGACGCCTGCAAGAAAGCCTTCTTGGCCAAGTTTTTCTCCAATTCCAGAACAGCACGTCTGAGGAATGAGATTTCCAGCTTTACTCAGAAGAGCTCAGAATCATTCTGTGAAGCCTGGGAGCGTTTCAAGGGTTACCACAGCCAGTGTCCACACCATGGTTTCAGCAACAAGTCATTACTGAGTACTCTCTACCGTGGTGTCCTTCCCAAAATACGCATGCTGCTTGACACTGCCTCTAACGGTAACTTCCTGAACAAGGACGTAGATGAAGGTTGGCAACTGGTGGAGAATCTCGCTCAGTCTGACGGCAACTACAATGAGGATTATGACTGCACAGTTCGCGGTGATACTGGGTCTGAGGAGAAGTATAAGAAGGACCTCAAGAATGTAAATGAGAAGCTTGACCGTATCTTGCTGAGCCAGCAGAGGAGCGTCCACTTCGTATCTGAGGATGACCCTTTCCAAGTTCTTGATGGGGAGGGTGAGCAGAGTGAAGAGATCAGCTATGTCCAGAATCAGGGTGGATACAACAAAGGTTACAACCCCTACAAGACGAACCCCAATTTGTCTTACCGAAGTAACAATGTTTCTAATCCACAAGATCAGGTGTACCCACCTCAACAATAACAACAAGGTCAACAAAAACCTTTTGTGCCTTACAATCCAGGATTCGCTCCAAAACAACAGTTCCAGCAGGGTTACCAAGCTCCCTCAGGACCACCGCCAGGATTCCGCCCTCAACCAGTTCAGCCTACTCCAGCCCCAGATCAAGAAATGAAACAGATGATGCAACAACTTCTTCAGGGCCAAGCTAACTGTTCTATGGATACTGCTAAGAAGTTTGCTGACCTTAGTCAGAGGATGGAATGTTCATACAACGATCTAAACGTCAAATTCAAAGCTCTGAATTCGAAGATAAGGTACATGGAAGGCCAATCCGCTTCTACTTCTGCACCAAGGCCCGACCAATTCCCAGGTAAAGCTGTTCAGAACCCCAAGGAGTTCGCCAATGCCATTACACTGAGAAGTGGGAAAACATTGCCTCCCAGGCAAAGAGCTCCAGACGTCACTGAGGACAGTGCGGAATTAGCTGGGGAGGATTTTGATCAGGATGACGCTCAGATGGAGAGTCCAGACGAAGCAGTCAAAGACCCGGTTGAACCAGTGACGCAGTCCGAACATGAAGCGGTTAAGGAGCCTGTTGTTTCTGAAGACAGACCTGCGAGGTTCATCCCTCCACCGTACAAGCCTCCTCTACCATTTCCAGTGAGGTTCAAGAAGCAGCTTACTGAGAAATACAAGGTCTTGTTCGAAAAACAAGTCAAGGAGATTGAGTTGAGGATGCCATTGCTGGATGCATTCGCACTTGTTTCTCATTACCAGAAATTCCTCAAGGACTTAGTGATGGAGAGATCAAAAAAAGTTCAAGGCATGGTTGTACTAAGTCTTGAGTGCAGTGCAATCATCCAGAAGAAGGTTGTACCCAAGAAGCTCAAAGATCCTGGATCATTCACTCTTCCCTGCTCCATTGGACCCATGTCTTTTGAGAGGTGCTTATGTGATCTTGGCGCTTCAGTGAATCTGATGCCATTCTCTGTGGCTAAGAGGTTGGGTTTCACAAGGTTTAAGGGATGCGACATCTCCCTCATCCTTGCAGATAGATCAGTGAGACTT
This sequence comes from Camelina sativa, assembly GCF_000633955.1. Classification (NCBI taxonomy): domain Eukaryota; kingdom Viridiplantae; phylum Streptophyta; class Magnoliopsida; order Brassicales; family Brassicaceae; genus Camelina; species Camelina sativa. The sequence continues at coordinate 21,714,018 of NC_025698.1, read as the reverse complement.
CCACATGGTATCTTAGAGGACTTACCTGTCAGGATCAGAGACGTGGAAGTACCAACTGACTTCGTGGTTCTGGAGATGGATGAAGAACCTAAAGATCCTCTGATTTTAGGAAGACCGTTCCTAGCGACTGCTGGAGCCATCATTGATGTCAGAAATGGCAAGATTGATCTTAATCTGGGCGATGACTTCATCATGAAGTTTGATATCAAGGATACTTTGAAGAAGCCAACAATAGGAGGACAAGTCTTCTATATTGAAGAGATGGATAAGTTGGCTGATGAGCTGTTGGAGGAACTAGCTGAGGAGGATCATCTCAAAACTGCTCTAACCAAGGATGGAGAAGAAGGGTTCCTGCATGGGGAGACAACTTGTTACAAGAATATGCTAGATTCCCACAGAGAAACGGATGGATCAGAGGAATTCGAGCAGATATCTGACGCAAAGGAGGTACGTGCAGTTGAGACAGAGAGTTCAGAACGTGATATCTCCCACTCGACCGCGATCATTCCAGACTCCCGTGCTGATGACTGGTCGGAACTGAAAGCTCCGAAGGTAGAACTCAAAACTCTCCCTTCCGGACTCAGGTACGTTTTTCTGGGAACCAATTCTACTTATCCTGTCATAGTGAATGCTAGGTTGAGTGATGATGAATTGGGGTTGCTAGTAACTGAGCTAAAAAAGTTTAGAAAGGCCATAGGTTATTCTTTAGATGATATCAAAGGAATCTCACCTAGTCTTTGCACACATAGGATCAATCTTGAAAATGAGTCTTATGCTAGTATTGAACCCCAAAGAAGATTGAACCCTAATCTGAAAGAAGTAGTAAAGAAAGAAATCCTAAAACTGCTTGATGCTGGAGTTATCTATCCTATCTCTGATAGTACTTGGGTATCTCCAGTGCACTGTGTACCTAAGAAGGGAGGCATAACTGTGATCAAAAACGACAAAAATGAGTTAATCCCAACTAGAACCATCACAGGACATAGGATGTGTATAGATTATAGGAAGTTGAATGCTGTATCTAGGAAAGATCATTTTCCTTTGCCTTTCATTGATCAAATGTTGGAAAGACTAGCTAGTCATCCCTATTATTGTTTCCTTGATGGGTATAGTGGATTCTTCCAAATCCCTATTCACCCAAATGATCAGGAAAAGACAACCTTTACTTGTCCCTATGGCACATTTGCCTACAGACGCATGCCATTTGGTTTGTGCAATGCTCCTGCCACCTTTCAGAGGTGCATGACTTCAATTTTCTCGGATTTAATTGAGGAGTCAGTGGAAGTGTTTATGGACGACTTCTCTGTATACGGTTCCACTTTCTCCTCCTGTTTGTTAAATTTGTGCAGGGTATTGACGCGATGTGAGGAGACGAACCTGGTGCTGAACTGGGAGAAGTGCCATTTCATGGTTGAAGAAGGGATTGTTCTGGGACACAAAATTTCTGAGAAAGGGATTGAGGTTGACAAAGCTAAGATTGAGGTCATGGTTCAGCTTCAACAGCCTAAGACAGTGAAGGACATCAGGAGTTTTCTGGGACATGCTGGGTTTTACAGGAGATTCATCAAGGACTTCTCAAAAATTGCAAGACCTTTGACAAGGTTGTTGTGCAAGGAGGTTGAGTTCGAATTTGATGCAGCATGTTTGGAAGCTTTCAGCAAGATCAAGGAAGCCTTGGTTTCAGCACCCATAGTGCAAGCTCCGAATTGGGATCATCCTTTTGAGATCATGTGTGATGCTTCAGACTTCGCAGTTGGAGCAGTTCTGGGACAGCGTATTGACAAGAAGCTTCATGTCATCTACTACGCGAGTCGCACCTTGGACGAGACCCAGGGAAGGTATGCTACCACAGAGAAGGAACTCCTAGCAGTTGTGTTTGCATTCGAGAAATTCAGGAGTTATCTTGTGGGTTAGGAGGTCATTGTGTATACCGATCATGCCGCTCTGAGACACATCTACTCGAAGAAGGATACCAAACCGAGACTGTTGAGATGGATCCTGCTTCTCCAAGAGTTTGACATGGAGATAGTTGACAAGAAAGGAATAGAAAATGGAGTTGCAGACCATTTGTCAAGAATGAGGATAGAAGATGTTGTTCCAATAGATGACTCAATGCCTGAGGAACAACTTCTGGTCGCCCAGGTTTGTGAGCAGATGCATGACACCGGGGTTGAGAACCTAAAAATCAACTGTATGGCGATCACTTCGGATATTGTGCCATGGTATGATGACTTCGTGAATTAAAAAGTCTGTGGAGAAGTTCCTGATGACATGGATCCTTACAGGAAGAAGAAGTTTTTCAGAGAAGTAAACCACTACTTCTGGGATGAACCCTATATGTACAAGAGAGGTTCTGACGGTCTATTCAGGAGGTGCATAGAAGAAGGGGAAGTGCAGGGAGTGCTTGAGCACTGTCACGGCTCCACCTATGGAGGTCACTTCGCCACGTTCAAGACAGCTCAGAAGGTTCTTCAAGCAGGTCTCTGGTGGCCAACCTTGTTCAAAGACGCTCACAGTTTCATCACCAGGTGTGATGCTTGTCAAAGAATGGGCAACATCACAAGGAGGAACGAGATGCCCCAGAACCCGATCCTGGAAGTAGAGATATTTGACGTTTGGGGGATAGACTTCAT
>NC_025698.1:21706043-21709334 GCF_000633955.1 Camelina sativa | reverse complement strand
GCCTAAGACAGTGAAGGACATCAGGAGTTTTCTGGGACATGCTGGGTTTTACAGGAGATTCATCAAGGACTTCTCAAAAATTGCAAGACCTTTGACAAGGTTGCTGTGCAAGGAGGTTGAGTTCGAATTTGATGCAGCATGTTTGGAAGCCTTCAACAAGATAAAGGAAGCCTTGGTTTCAGCACCCATAGTGCAAGCTCCGAATTGGGATCATCTTTTTGAGATCATGTGTGATGCTTCAGACTTTGCAGTTGGAGCAGTTTTGGGACAGTGAATTGACAAGAAGTTTCATGTCATCTACTACGCCAGTCGCACCTTGGACGAGACTCAAGGAAGGTATGCCACCACAGAGAAGGAACTCCTAGCAGTTGTGTTTGCATTCGAGAAATTCAGGAGTTATCTTGTGGGTTCGAAGGTCATTGTGTATACCGATCATGCCACTCTGAGACACATCTACTCGAAGAAGGATACCAAACCGAGACTGTTGAGATGGATCCTGCTTCTCCAAGAGTTTGACATGGAGATAGTTGACAAGAAAGGAATAGAAAATGGAGTTGCAGACCACTTGTCAAGAATGAGGATAGAAGATGTTGTTCCAATAAATGACTCAATGCCTGAGGAACAACTTCTGGTAGCCCAGGTTTGTGAGCGGATGCATGACACAGGGGTTGAGAACCTCAAAATCAGATGCATGGCAATCACTTCTGAGACTGCACCCTGGTATGCAGATGTTGTGAATTACAAGGTATGTGGAGAAGTTCCTGATGACATGGATCCATACAGGAAGAAGAAGCTTTTCAGAGAGGTCAACCACTACTTCTGGGATGAACCCTATCTGTACAAGAGAGGTTCTGACGGTCTGTTCAGAAGATGCATAGCAGAAGGGGAAGTGCAGGGAGTGCTTGAGCATTGTCACGGTTCCGTCTACGGAGGTCATTTCGCCACATTCAAGACAGCTCAGAAGGTTCTCCAAGCAGGTCTCTGGTGGCCAACCTTGTTCAAAGACGCTCACAACTTCATCACCAAGTGTGACGCTTGTCAGAGGATGGGCAACATCACAAGGAGAAACGAGATGCCCCAAAATCCAATCCTGGAAGTGGAGATATTTGACGTCTGGGGGATAGACTTCATGGGTCCTTTCAACCCCCCATCTAATGGGAATGTCTATATCTTGGTGGCAGTTGATTATGTTTCTAAGTGGGTCGAAGCCATAGCCAGCCCCACCAATGATCACAAGGTTGTTCTGAAGCTGTTCAAAAGTATAATCTTTCCAAGGTATGGGATACCTAGAGCGGTGATCAGTGATGGTGGAACTCACTTCGTCAACAAAGTTTTTGAGAGCATGCTGAGAAAGTATGGGGTCAAGCACAAAGTGTCTACTGCGTATCACCCTCAGACCAGCGGTCAGGTTGAAGTTTCGAACAAACAGATCAAGGGTATCTTGTCAAGAATTGTTGGAGTCTCGAAGAAAGATTGGTCTGTCAAGTTGGACGAGACTCTCTGGGCATACAGAACAGCGTTCAAGACGCCAATAGGCAGAACACCGTTTCAGTTGGTATATGGTAAAGCATGTCATCTCCCTGTGGAGGTTGAGTACAAGGCACTTTGGGCAATCAAGCTGCTGAACTTGGATATTGACACAGCTCAGGCTAAGAGAACTCTTGACATCCATGAGTTGGAAGAAATAAGACTTGATGCTTATGAGAGTTCCAAGATTTACAAGGAGAGGACAAAGAATTTTCATGACAAGAAGATTATTGTCAAGGAGCTCAAAGCTGGAGATCAGGTTTTGCTGTTCAATTCCAGACTTAAGTTATTTCCTGGAAAGCTTAAGTCTAGGTGGTCTGGACCTTTTACAGTCAAAGACGTTCTGCCATTTGGAGCTATCACTCTTCTGAACAAGGATGGCAGCGAATTCACTGTAAACGGCCAAAGAGTAAAAAAATATTTAGCTGATCAAGTCCGTCCAGAGGGGTCTTCTGTGCTCCTTTATGAACCTCCAAAAGCCTAAAACGCTGAAAAGTCAAGCTAGGGACTTTAAACAAGCTCACTTGGGAGGAAGTCCCAAAGGTATCACTGTAAATATTTTTTTTTTTAGGATCCTTGTGTTTTTAATTTTTGTTTTTGATTTTCTTGTGTTCAGGAATCTACAGAAGGGAGTTTAAGCAACATATATAAAAAAAGGGGCAGTCAAACTAGTGAGATCAGGGGTCAAACCGAGTATGATAGTGCTACAGAAGCGAAATCAACAAAAAGAGGGAAATCTACAGAAGGAAACAGAAGGCAATATAAGGAGGGAATCTTAATTATTGGTTTTGTCACCCTTCCCCTCTATCCCACGTGCCCATCACTTCAATTTACCTCACCCCTTGTTTCCCCCCACCAGACATATCATCTTTATGTCTCACCACCTCACATCACTCCACCATCACTCTCTTTTTCTCTCCACTTGCACGACATATCAACTCCATCACGTCACCATAATTCATCTTTCTCACCCATCTATTTAACCCTTCTCCCGTTTACTCTCAACCCACCAACCACAACAAACAACCATCAAACCCTACTCAATTATTCACTCACTCACTCTCTCTTTTCTCTCTTGCTTGACATCGACGAAGGTAATTATCACCTTGCTTCTCAACTTAACCAACGATCGAAGCAACCGGATCCGCCGTTCCCTCCACCAACATCGACGACGAGATTGCCTTCCACCCCGCTCTGCCGCTCGAACCGCTGACCATCAACTCGACCAACGGTACTGCTTGCCGTTATCACCACCCGATCCGCCCCCTACGCGTTTTGACTCGATCGACAGCGACGAACGTCTCTCGTACTGCTTGACTCGATCTACCGCTGTTGTTATTCACACGTCTTCACGCCAACCACTCGAGTCACCGTCGAAGCTTCGAATCCCGGAATCTCCCTCGCTCGAGTCACCGAACCGTGTCGCTCGAGTCGACCCACGCTCTCCACTCGACCCTCACCGTAAAAAAAATCTCGATCGAGTCGCGCCATCACGGCTTGACCCACATCCGCTCGAGTCGCCGTCAAATCCTCCCTCGAGTCGCGCCATCACTACTTCACTCGATCGGTTTTTCTCGCTCCGTCGTCACCGCTCATTCCACTTGATACACTGAAGTCACCACCGTCGACTCGATCCAAGACCCCCGTCGACTCGATCCAAGACCCACGTCGACTCGAACCAGCTTCACCCACATCCGATCGAGTCATGCCATCGCCTGACTCACCTCGCTCGAGTCACGCCATCGAAGCACCGTCCACTCGATC
>NC_025698.1:21703235-21705983 GCF_000633955.1 Camelina sativa | reverse complement strand
GAAAGTATGGGGTCAAGCACAAGGTATCTACTGCGTATCACCCTCAGCCCAGCGGACAAGTTGAAGTCTCAAATAAGCAGATCAAAGGTATTTTGTCAAGGATTGTCGGGGTTTCGAAAAAAGATTGGTCTGTCAAGCTGGACGAGACTCTCTGGGCGTACAGAAGAGCGTTCAAGACGCCAATAGGCAGAACACCGTTTCAGTTGGTATATGGTAACGCATGTCATCTCCCTGTGGAGGTTGAGTACAAGACACTTTGGGCAATCAAGCTGCTGAACTTGGATATTGACACAGCTCAGGCTAAGAGAACTCTTGACATCCATGAGTTGGAAGAAATAAGACTTGATGCTTATGAGAGTTCCAAGATTTACAAGGAAAGGACAAAGAACTTTCTNAGGAGAGGACAAAGAATTTTCATGACAAGAAGATTATTGTCAAGGAGCTCAAAGCTGGAGATCAGGTTTTGCTGTTCAATTCCAGACTTAAGTTATTTCCTGGAAAGCTTAAGTCTAGGTGGTCTGGACCTTTTACAGTCAAAGACGTTCTGCCATTTGGAGCTATCACTCTTCTGAACAAGGTTGGCAGCGAATTCTCTGTAAACGGCCAAAGAGTAAAAAAATATTTAGCTGATCAAGTCCGTCCAGAGGGGTCTTCTGTGCTCCTTTATGAACCTCCAAAAGCCTAAAACGCTGAAAAGTCAAGCTAGGGACTTTAAACAAGCTCACTTGGGAGGAAATCCCAAAGGTATCACTTTAAATATTTTTTTTTTTAGGATCCTTGTGTTTTTTATTTTTGTTTTTGATTTTCTTGTGTTCAGGAATCTACAGAAGGGAGTTTAAGCAACATATATAAAAAAAGGGGCAGTCAAACTAGTGAGATCAGGGGTCAAACCGAGTATGATAGTGCTACAGAAGCGAAATCAACAAAAAGAGGGAAATCTACAGAAGGAAACAGAAGGCAATATAAGGAGGGAATCTTAATTATTGGTTTTGTCACCCTTCCCCTCTATCCCACGTGCCCATCACTTCAATTTACCTCACCCCTTGTTTCCCCCCACCAGACATATCATCTTTATGTCTCACCACCTCACATCACTCCACCATCACTCTCTTTTTCTCTCCACTTGCACGACATATCAACTCCATCACCTCACCATAATTCATCTTTCTCACCCATCTATTTAACCCTTCTCCCGTTTACTCTCAACCCACCAACCACAACAAACAACCATCAAACCCTACTCAATTATTCACTCACTCACTCTCTCTTTTCTCTCTTGCTTGACGTCGACGAAGGTAATTATCACCTTGCTGCTCAACTTAACCAACGATCGAAGCAACCGGATCCGCCGTTCACTCCACCAACATCGACGACGAGATTGCCTTCCACCCCGCTCTGCCGCTCGAACCGCTGACCATCGACTCGACCAACGGTACTGCTTGCTGTTATCACCACTCGATCCGCCCTCTACGCGCTCTGACTCGATCGACAACGACGAACGTCTCTCGTACTGCTTGACTCGATCTACCGCTGTTGTTATTCACACGTCTTCACGCCAACCACTCGAGTCACCGTCGAAGCTTCGAATCCCGGAATCTCCCTCGCTCGAGTCACCGAACCGTGTCGCTCGAGTCGACCCACGCTCTCCACTCGACCCTCGCCGTAAAAAAATCTCGATCGATTCGCGCCATCACGGCTCGAACCACATCCGCTCGAGTCGCCGTCAAATCCTCCCTTGAGTCGCGCCATCACTACTTCACTCGATCGGTTTTTCTCGCTCCGTCGTCACCGCTCATTCCACTTGATACACTGAAGTCACCACCGTCGACTCGATCCAAGACCCCCGTCGACTCGATCCAAGACCCACGTCGACTCGAACCAGCTTCATCCACATCTGATCGAGTCATGCCATCGCTGGACTCACCTCGCTCGAGTCACGCCATCGAATTACCGTCCACTCGATCCAGCTCGTTTGATTCACCGACGTGAACCATACTTGTCGTTGCCGTTTGATATACTCCTGTCTTAGCATTCTAACAATCAAGTTTGTTAATTGCTCTTATTATTCGCTCACTAACGTGTTAACGTTTAGCTTTGAGTTTACATGTTTCAGCGAAACAGAAAAAGTACTGAGTTTATACACGAGATGCGAGAAGCATATGGTTGTGTCGCCGGAGAACGTTCATCCCCCGAATCCATGGTGAAGCGTTTCATGAAAATGAAGAACATGGTTGACGAGGTTGTTGGGGGTTCAGAACAACCAGCGGGTTAGAGCAGACCAGACAAACCGCTCTCCAAGAGCAAGAGTCGCGGGAAGAGACCGGCACGAGCTTCCCTCTCGGGAGACCAAGGCAGTGATTACGAACTGGAAGAACCTGCGTTGCGTCCAGCACAAGAGCCAAGGAAATCTGTACGACGGCGACAATATGAGACGAAGCTGACTCCCAAAGAGTACTACGAGCTGTTCCAACATTGCGAGTTCAGTGGAACCAGATATCCACATCCTGAGACGATGGAGCTGCTAGGGATTGGGGAGGATGTTCAGTACTTGTTTTGGAACAGGAAGAACCTGCGTTGCATCCAGCACAAGAGCCAAGGAAATCTGTACGACGGCGACAATATGAGACGAAGCTGACTCCCAAAGAGTACTACGAGCTGTTCCAACATTGCGAGTTCAGTGGAACCAGATATCCACATCCTGAGACGATGGAGCTGCTAGGGATTGGGGAGGATGTTCAGTACTTGTTT
>NC_025698.1:21702034-21702740 GCF_000633955.1 Camelina sativa | reverse complement strand
GATACACTGAAGTCACCACCGTCGACTCGATCCAAGACCCCCGTCGACTCGATCCAAGACCCACGTCGACTCGAACCAGCTTCACCCACATCCGATCGAGTCATGCCATCGCCTGACTCACCTCGCTCGAGTCACGCCATCGAAGCACCGTCCACTCGATCCAGCTCGTTTGATTCACCGACGTGAACCATACTTGTCGTTGCCGTTTGATACACTCCTGTCTTAGCATTCTAACAATCAAGTTTGTTAATTGCTCTTATTATTCGCTCACTAACGTATTAACGGTTAGCTTTGAGTTTACATATTTCAGCGAAACAGAAAAAGTACTGAGTTTATACACGAGATGCGAAAGGCATATGGTTGTGTCGTCGAAGAACGTTCATCCCCCGAATCCATGGCGAAGCGTTTCATGAAAATGAAGAACATGGTTGACGAGGTTGTTGGGGGTTCAGAACAACCAGCGGGTTCGAGCAGACCAGACAAACCGCTCTCCAAGAGCAAGAGTCGCGGGAAGAGACCGGCACGAGCTTCCCTCTCGGGAGACCAAGGCAGTGATTACGAACAGGAAGAACCTGCGTTGCGTCCAGCACAAGAGCCAAGGAAATCTGTACGACGGCGACAATATGAGACGAAGCTGACTCCCAAAGAGTACTACGAGCTGTTCCAACAGTGCGAGTTCAGTGGAACCAGATATCCACATCCTGAG
>NC_025698.1:21698206-21700412 GCF_000633955.1 Camelina sativa | reverse complement strand
TATTGGTTTTGTCACCCTTCCCCTCTATCCCACGTGCCCATCACTTCAATTTACCTCACCCCTTGTTTCCCCCCACCAGACATATCATCTTTATGTCTCACCACCTCACATCACTCCACCATCACTCTCTTTTTCTCTCCACTTGCACGACATATCAACTCCATCACGTCACCATAATTCATCTTTCTCACCCATCTAATTAACCCTTCTCCCGTTTACTCTCAACCCACCAACCACAACAAACAACCATCAAACCCTACTCAATTATTCACTCACTCACTCTCTCTTTTCTCTCTTGCTTGACATCGACGAAGGTAATTATCACCTTGCTTCTCAACTTAACCAACGATCGAAGCAACCGGATCCGCCGTTCCCTCCACCAACATCGACGACGAGATTGCCTTCCACCCCGCTCTGCCGCTCGAACCGCTGACCATCAACTCGACCAACGGTACTGCTTGCCGTTATCACCACCCGATCCGCCCCCTACGCGTTTTGACTCGATCGACAGCGACGAACGTCTCTCGTACTGCTTGACTCGATCTACCGCTGTTGTTATTCACACGTCTTCACGCCAACCACTCGAGTCACCGTCGAAGCTTCGAATCCCGGAATCTCCCTCGCTCGAGTCACCGAACCGTGTCGCTCGAGTCGACCCACGCTCTCCACTCGACCCTCACCGTAAAAAAAATCTCGATCGAGTCGCGCCATCACGGCTTGACCCACATNTAGGATAGGATCAAGGCCCTTGTTATTAGTTCTTTGATACATGTTGATTAAACTTGAAATGTAAGACTGAACNTTCTGCAGCTCAAGCTGAGCAAGAGGTTGAGCAACAAGTTGAGCAGCAAAGCGATTACCAGCTTACGGAAGTGGTAATGTTAGTCTCGGACTATGGCGAATCTAGAGTTGATGACATGCAGTGCGACGAGCAGCCGAACACTTATCAGAACACGCAAGCGGTTGAGCAACAAGTCGACCAACCAGCTGAGACCACTCCCGCGGATCCTGAACACCGTGAAGGACAGAGCCAGTATCACACACCAACTCCTTGGGCGAGCTCCGACTCCTTCTTCTACTATTGAGGTACTCCGACCTTCCCTTGTATATACCATTTCATTTGTGCATTGTTTCTGCTGTGATTCTTAAATTCTCCTGCAAATTCTTTTTACACAGGAGACTGTGTAATTTAAGTTGGGGGAGGGTTTGAGATGATGTATCTGATGATGTTTTCTGTGATTCTTATTTCAAATTTTTGCATCATATCATGTTTGAGTCTGCATTCATCTATTTGCATAGAAAAGCCATAAAAATTTGAAAAATTTCAAAAATTTCCACAAAAACAGAGTGTTCATGTAGTTTGCATTTGCATATTAGGATTGAGTCTAGTGTTGTTCATTTAGGAATGTTGCATTTAGCATAAGGGTTGATGATGATTGTAACCTTGTTAACATGCTGAATTCAATAGGATAGGATCAAGGCCCTTGTTATTAGTTCTTTGATACATGTTGATTAAACTTGAAATGTAAGACTGAACTTGCATTCTAGTCTTGATTGAAGCCTGTTTTGAATTGACATCATTCCCTATCTACCTGAACCTAATCCTGACTTGCAACTATCATGTTATGCATTGAAGTTGAACTCATGGATACCACATACATACTTGAATTTTCTTTCTCCGTTTTACCACCCTTAATAATCCAAATAGCTGATTCCCATGTTTGGAACAGTTTCCCGCACCCTTAACCAACTGTTCTTTCAAGCCAATTGTATTCTTGAGTGTGAGGTCTTTTCCGAGTTGAGCTTGTTAGAAAGTGTTAGGTTCTAGCCGACAAGAGTAGGATCCTGTGTAGTTCTAGTTCGCGCTATCCGGACTAGTAGGACTAGGTGAGAACTCGATTTTGGGTTTTGGGATTGGATTTGTTCTGAAAAGAGAATGAAAAAATAATGGGTAAAGAGTCTTTAGGAGGGGGAATGTGTTTTCAAGGTTTACAAGTCTAGTAAAGGATGTTGGTTGTGCAATGTAAAAGAATTATTGGTTCTGGGCATAGAAAGAAAAGTTTAGACAAGGAAGAGAAAGCAAAACACTTAAGAAGTCTGAAATTCTAAGAAGAAAAGAAAGAGAACCATAGTGATAAAAAAGTTTCCCATCCGCTAGATTGAAATGAAGTAACCTCCTCCTAAGGCTAAGTTAAAAGAATGAGAG
>NC_025698.1:21694417-21696810 GCF_000633955.1 Camelina sativa | reverse complement strand
AGACATTTCCACACCCAAAAGGTGTTTGATGAAATGTCTGACCAACTAGTGCCAGAGACTTACGTTCCTAGCCTAAGAGATTAGTTGTCTAGGATGTTTGTTGATGTGAATGAACTTGTTTTTCATGCCATGCTTGATCATGTTTCTCTAGCGAGAGCTAGGTTTGGAAGTGGTTGAGTTTGAGTAGCTTTTGTCAAGAGATTGGATTAGCTAAGAAGTGATGTTCATTGTCTAGGGATAGATTGCTTGTGGCATGTTAAACACTCTGTAGACTAGGATACTCCACCGACGTCAATTACTCCCATCCTTAGGACTTCTTTCTTTCTGATTTTTATTACATTCCTGGAATTGTTTCGTTTCCTGCTTTTTAGTTCATGCTTAGACTCATTTATGTTTTTATTCATTTTCGCTTCTTGTCATGCATTCTCGTTTCTAGTTCTGTGACTCATTTCCGTTTTGCATTTTGATCATTCTAGGATTATTACATAAAAACACTCTTTGAATTGGCTTAACTTGTGACTTCTTGATTGCATCTTGAGTGATAGTAAACTTTCCTAACTGGATTGACACCTTAAGTATTACAACGCATAAGGTTAATTGAGACCTACTAGGAGACACAAAATTCTAGTATAAGATATCGAGAAGAGAGATCTAACCTAAGAGAGGTTAAAAGTAGGAATCCAACATGGCATTCAACCAAAACCAGAAATTTGTAATGGTAAGTTACTAAGTTAGTGTCTACATGATTTAATGTTTAGTCATGTTACTTAAAAAATAATAGTTTGTGTTTCGTTTTAGGAGACACATGATTTTTAGAGATCTTAGATCAATAGATTTTAATCTCAGAGAATCGTTAATTATGCAAATAATGAAAACAAGCAAAGAACGTTTAATGGAACTAACGCATCTAAACGTCGTAAAAGGCTATATATTCATTGAAATTGACGACGCTGATGATGTTAACAAAGAAAAGTCACCACCACAAAGGAAGAGAAGGCAGCTCTAATGGAGTTGAGGCATCTAAGCCTCATAAAAGGTCATCCATTGTGATTGACGATGATGATGGCAAAGAGGAGTCAACACCACAGAGGAAGAGAAGGTAGTCTGATGGAACTGAAGCATATAAGCTCCGTAAAAAGTGATCCATTGAGATCGATGATGTTGATGATTATGGTGACAAAGGACAGTTATCACCAAAGATAAAAGAGAATGCAATATTCAGATGTGTGGGCAGATTTTATAGTTATTATTAAGAAAGATGGCAAGTGTAAAAAGTGAAGAAAGAGCATTGTGCAAACATTGTAAATCGGATTTTGCATATAGTCCACACAAAAAACGCTACGAATACACACAGACGTTATTTGAGAAGGTGTAACCTTAAGCCTAGAAATGGTGATATTGGTAATTTGAAGATTATTGCAACTTATATCTTGCAACTTATATCCATCATCATATATGTTGTAGAAAATCTTTAAATTATGACAAATGTATAAACTTTAAACCAACCAACTATTAAACTATATCTAATTCCCACTCACACCAATCGTTTAGATATATCATGGCTATTCATTTACAAAATATCATACAGTCGAAGAATTCTATAAAATATCTCTTTTGCATTTTGTAAACAACGATAAATTTTTTGAAAAACTTATACAACACGTGTTGGAATTAGTAGAATCATGAAGGGTCAACATACTTGGTAGCAACGACATTACGCATTATCAATAGTTCCCACTGTCGTTGCTTCATTTGATATCAACACGATGTGTTGAAGCTCTGATTTGTCGCAACAGATTTATAAAACAGTGCTTGATTGTTTTGTCTCCCATCGATTAGGCACCTACTTGAAGATGAAACGACCGTTGCATTAGAACCATTACATTCTTTCTGTCACATGTGTCTTTTACATGTTGAAAAGCGTAAATAGTATAACATGTGTCGAAAGATATTGATCCGAGTGGTGATATAAAGAGGTATAAGCTTTTTAGTGGGTACAAAAAGTAGTTAACAATACGTACATTAGTTAAAAGCAAAACGGTATTAACTAACGGGTAAATTGCGCGGTACAAAAACTCGATTTTTTTTTTGTATCACTTTTGATTTTGTTTTTGTGATCGATTACAACGAAAATGGTATAACTAACCAATATAACAGTGGAACAGAATTTATCATTAATTGATGGAAAAATATGCTGACGCGCCACGAGTACATTACTATTAAATCAGAGAAGTGTTCTTCTTAGATGGCTTGATAGAGCTCTAGATAACTGACGAACAAGAATAATATCTAAACAAACATTAAACCTTTCACCCGATGGTTTATGGACTTCCATAATCAGTATTTTGAGAAATGTCACATAATGGATGATATGTACAAAAAAAAAAAAAAAA
>NC_025698.1:21616043-21694198 GCF_000633955.1 Camelina sativa | reverse complement strand
TATTTTATTCTTTAATGAAATTAAAATATTACCAAAGTTATAATTTTTAATCAAGTAAAATATTTTACATGTATTTAAAAAAATCAAATTAGAGTATTTAGATATATATATATATATATATATATATATTATAAATTAATTCAAATTTATTATATTCTTTAAAAATCAAATTAAAATATTTTAAAGATTTATTTTATTCTATATAGTTTGGTATTTTAATTAAAGGAATACATAAAGCTGAATATAAGTACTTGTGATGCATATTAACTAAATTTTCATATCTTTAATTTTTTTTCATTTGTCTTCTAATTTTTTTGTGAATCATATATTTTTGAGAATTTGTTAGGAATTCTCTTTTTCAAAAATACTCTTTTTTTTGAACATTTTCATTTTTACCCTCTTTTACACAATTAAAATATGTTAAATTAATTTTTAGAATTTTTCTTTTAGGTTTGGTTTTCTATTTTACATTTAAGATATAGTTTTGAGGGATTAGAGTTTTAGTATTTGAAGTTTAGGGTTTAGAATTTATTTGTTTTATACATAGAAAAGGGGTATTTTTAAAAATGGGCAACATGAAAAATGTATTTTAAGAAGTGACATAGGAAAAGGAATATTTTTGAAAATCTCCATATATTTTTATACTAGAACTTATTTCATATTCGATGTGAAAATTCTAGCATGATATTTTTTTTTTCATATATTAAACAATCAATAATCATTTAAAAAATTCCAATTATGCGGGATAGCCTATATTTTTTAATTATATAGATGATTTGATGATTTATTAATTTTTTTACAAAAGAAAAACGAATCAAAACAAAGTTTAGAGGTAAAGTATATAACACTTTATCGGATATTTTAGTTGGCATATCTTTTATATATATACTAGTTAACAGGTCCATGTAACTACCCAGATTTTGAAATAAATGTATATTTTTACTAATAATATTATTCAAATAGTAAATAATAACCCATGTTTTTTTAAAAAAATATTTGTTTTAGTTATTTTTATTTTAACAATTGAATAATTTTTTTCGGCAAATCAAATATATCGATATAAAAAAATATTTACATAATACATAAGCATCTCAAAACAATTGTTTAGGCAAATACAGAAAATTATTACAATTTCGATGAAAGGGTGAAGAGTAAAAATTAAATAATTTATCCTAATCTTAAAACAAATAATAAAATCTTATTGACCAATATTAAAATTTACTATTATATTTGAATCATGGTAACTTGCATTATTCATAATTTATATTTGGTAACTATTAGAAAAACCAGTTTCGAAACTCACTTCTTGTACTTTTCAATACATTTTAACTATTTATTCCATTATAACAATTTGAGTTTTAATTTAATGCAATTTCTCTTAATTGATTATAGCTAAATTTTTCTATCAAAAATAACATATCAATAAAATCACAAATTATTTAAAAATAGAAGTTTCACAAATTATTTATATTTCTTCGTTTTCCTTTTCTAAAGACAAATAAAAGCTAAAATAAAATAAAATATACACATGTAAATTAGTATTTTTAATAATTAATTTCCAAGTTTTTCATACAAAAATATTAGCTTTTATTATTCTGACAAGTGTCAAAAATCTTATCGATAGATTTACAAATATCATGATACCATTAATGACTAAATTTGAAAACCAAACTTTATATAATAAGATATATATATATATATATATATATATATATAACACTTATTGAATCAGTTCAAAACTTATAAAATGCAAAATTGTGGTCCGATGTAAACGGATAAAATAAAAATGATAGATATAAAATTTGTATCAATAGTTTTTTTATTTATTTATTTTGATTTGCATGTAAATCGTTTATAGTTTAGTTAGTTTATTTGAATTTGAAACTCAAACAATGAGTTGTTTAGTTATTCAACTCTTCTATTATTAATTATATATTATTTGAATTATACTTTTCAATCAATTATTTTAAAAAACCAAGTTCATTAAGCTGTCATTGTACCCAATGTGTACATATGTACAAGACTGAACATGTAAAACGGTGTTGTAGCCATGACTGTTGCAATCATAACATTAATGATTTAATCTCTAGCATCATCTCATTTAGTAAATATCACTTGAAACCTTTGGTATTTGGTATATTCAAACCTCATCATAAACAAAACTATAATGTAGTACAAAGAATTAGATCGTAACTCATGTAAACTTCAAAATTCAAAAAAAATTCTTTATATAGACCAAAGCAAACCCTATTGCTAAATTCAAAAAAAATTGTTCCTATTTTTGAAGAAATCCTAAATTTCTAGTCGCATGTTAATATTTTATTTTGTTCTTTCTTTTAGTAAGAATAGGGACAAAAGTTCATTGGGGTTTCTAAGTATAATTGCAATTAATGTTTGGTATTTTTAGGTAATATTTTCATCTATTTGGTTATCTTTTTTTCTTTACTTTTTGAGAATTAGATGATGATTTTTTTTTCTTTATTGAGGCAAAGTTTTGTAATACCCGTGATCGAAATTTTTAGAAATTTGGTGAGGGTGTCGATCGACACTAGTGTTGGTGTCGATCGACACCAATTGCGAATGGGATAGTCGGTTCGATTTTAATTATCTGGTTCGCGTGGTTGATTTAGGGTAAGTCCTAAACTCGAGTTTAAAAGGAAGAATTCGACTTCATTCGTCATTTTAGCCGTTTTCACACTTTTAGAAAGAGAAAAAAAAGAGAGAGTTTCCAGAGACTGTTCTTGAGGTTTTTGGGAGATCCTTTGTCTTGTGGGTGAGTTTTCTTCCTGGAGATTGTGGATTTCAAGGCTAAGGACGGGGTGGAAAGGTTGTTGTGGTGCAAGCTTCGTCGTTGGGGCATAGATCTCGTTGTTTGGCTAAAATGATTACATGACCATGGCTTATCTAAGGTAAGATCTATGTTTCCGTGACGTGTGTTGTGTGGTTGTTTCTTTTGGTTGTTTGTGAGTTTTTCGTGGCTCCTGAGCCTTGGATTCGTTCTTGGGATCGTGTGGGATGAAAAAGAGAAGCTTGGAGGTGAGATTCGAAGGTTCTGTTCGAAGAAAATCGATGCTCAACATCAGTGTCGGTCGACACCAACGTGAGGACGACTTGAGGATTTGATGAGTGTCGGTCAACACTGTTAGGGATTTGGGGAATGTCGAGCATGGTGTCGGTCGACACCAGTCGACACCTGATGACCAGTGTCGGTCGACACCCTTCTGCAGCAACCGGTACGTCATGTTGCTTTGTGCATTGCCTAGTTTGTTTTATTGTTTGTTGATTGTAGCATGAGAGATCTTATTGCTTGTATGTATAGCCCAATATATGGAAAGATTGTCTCATTAAGTATTTCCGGTAATACTTACGCCTATCTTTTGTGTTTTGGTGCAGGTAAAGGCAAAGTGTGATCGTGGGATCAAGGCTATGAAGAGGAGGATGTTCTAGAGGTTCGGTTGTTTGCTCTGTGTCTTTTTTAGGTTGCTAGAGTGGAACTTAGTGGTCTAGAACAGATGCTAGGGTTGCTGTTTTTATGATTGGTTATGTTCTGGATTGTTGTTGGAATTGATATTTTGTTATGTTTTTAATTGTTATTGATTATTGGAGTTGAATTATTTGTTATCCGTTGTTGTTGTTGATTGGGGGTAGGTTGCCAGTGAATATGTGATCACTAGATATTAGGATATATAAAAAAAACGGGCCGAGTTGTTTCAAGTTTGAAAAGAATTTGTTAAAATACTCTATTTGAGATACTCCTTTTAAAAATAAGCTTTTTTAACATTTTCATTTTACCCTCTTTTACACAATTACAATATATTAATTTTTTTTTAATTTTTTTTTTAAATTTGGGTTCTCTATTTTATATTTAGGGTATAGTTTTAGGAGGTATGATTTAATATTTAGAGGGGGTATTGAACCTAACATTTTAAAAGATTTTAAAGTATTAAGAATTTTAAAAAATCTTATTAAATCCTATGTTATTCAACTAAGATTTATATAAAATCCTTTAAAATAATTCAGAATCTCTTGTTATTGAATCAATAGTTTATAAAATCAACTTTAAATCTCTTGTTATTTAAAATATCACAACTTTCTTTTAAAATGCTACTTTGAATGATTCTAAGAAACTTTTTTTTTGGTTTTTAGTTAAAAAATACTCCTCTCAAAATCATACCATTTGAGGTAGAATTTTAAAAGATTTCATTAAAAAACAAAACAGAAAAAAAACATTCATAAAACCACCACCATCTCTTCGGTAAGCTTTCTCTGTAGATCAACTCCTGCAACTCTGGCAAATCTAATCTCCGCAGATCAACTCTTTGTTTCTATTTTTTTCTCACATTCAAGTTTGTTTCTCTTTCTCTTTACTCTGTTTTGGTTATTTTCTATAAAGAACTATTAAAATATAGGATCACGTTGATTTTTTCTTACAACACACACAAAACTACTAAGCCAACTTCCTTGTTGACTTGTTCCTTCTTCTCCTCATGTGTCCTTCACCTTCTTCTTCTTCCTTTTGCTCATCTTCTTCACTTAAAGCTTATTTTTCTTTCTTGCATGGTTTAGGCTCTGTGGTGGTGTGATGGTATCTCGGACAAATTTATGTCTTCTTTTACAACTTCACAAAATAAAAGACAGATTTTCTTTCTTTCTTTTGTGTTGTAAAATATTTTAAATCACACAAAGTTTACTAATAAAATCTCATAGAATCACATTTCATTTTCTAAAAATAAAAGTAAAAAAAAAATAAAACACAATCAAATCTCCTAAAAATCTTTAAAATCTTTCAAAATTCGAAAATATTAAAATTTTATCAAATCCTTTAAAATGTTAGGTGCAAAACCCCCCTCTTACTTTAGGATTTTAACATATTTTCTTGCCAAAATATATATATATATTCACACTGTTATTTTATATTTTTGTTTGACGGAAAATTTTTCAATAGCATACATATATATATATATATATATATATTCACACCGTTACTTTATATTTTTTTATATAAATTATCCCTACTTATTTCGGCAAACAACAAATAAATTATAAATGTGTACAATATTTTTAATAGTATGATCAAGTTTACGATATTTTTTCAGGCAAATGCGAACTAATTGTACAGTGTATAATAAATAAATAAATGAATAATTTTTTAAAAGTTAGTAAGCAGGGAAAAAAAAAAGTTGAACAGCAGAAATGCATATTGTAAATTATCAACGCGAAGTTGCGTGCTCTTGCTTTCTCTTTTGTCGCGACATTACACTGTTTCGCCACTCTGAATCTTCGGCTTTATCTTCTCTTTAAAGTATTAATAATAAACTATCCATTCATGTTCATGGCAAGGTCAGGTTTATTCTAATAGTTTTAGAAAGAAAGTATAATAGTTTTCACTTTTTATTATAGTATATATATTTCCAAATAATTAATACACGACAGCGTTGGCGAGAACAGAATCAAAACGATTTACATACTTATAAGAGGAAGGAGTTTTTATTAACAAGTCTAATTAATTTCTTGCTTCACATTACTAATTTGAGTAATAAAAAATCATTGGCTAATGGCTAATTAAAGAGGAAGGAGTTTTTATTAACAATTCTAATTAATTTCTTGCTTCACATTACTAAATTTTTTTTTGAAGAAACTATTAATTTTGTTATTCCGTACTAATTTAGTCTGTAAATAACTTTTCCTTTTAGCTATAATTATAGAGTAGATAGTCTGATCTTGAAGCTCATTTGGTTAGAGGGAGAGGAGTAGGGATATATAGATGTGAAGAAGGAGGAGAAGGAGAGGAGTAGGGATATATACATGTGAAGAAAAACAAAAGAACAGATTGCAAAAATGGCAGGGATGAGAAAAGTTAAGAGCTACGTAGAGTGTTAACCAACTAATTTTTATATATTAGCCGCAATTTGTTTATTGAAAATTTAATATAGAAAAATTGTTTACCAGGAGAATCCAATACCAAAATCTTGTGAATTCGATCCTGATAAGACTATACTAACAATTAACCGTGTTCTTGGGGATGTTATTACGTGGATTAAAAACTCAATCATATCAACGTCGAATTAAATGAAACCACTAGTAAGTTGCAAAGTACTTATGTTTCTCTATATATAGATAAATCACATATTGTGTCATGTATGCGCCGATACAAAGAGTAATTTGTGCTATTTTATGAGGAGATGATCAAATCACTAAATCTCGAGGAGCAAACAAAAACGTATATGTGGAAAGCTGTTTGATTGTGTAATGTTTTCAATGGAAGTACACGTGTCCATATTAGCTGTATTGCTATAGTGACCTAACAAAAAGATGAGAAACTCTTTAAAGTGGCCACCAACACAAATGCATAAATAGCGGGAGAGAAGCAAACGTGAGCTTCATCACATAAAAGAACAAAAAACAAAAACATATATCACTATTACTATACTCCACGATGATGATGAAGCACAAAGCCAACATGGCAATGGTGTTCGTACAGATCATCTACGCAGGAATGCCATTGCTCTCAAAAGTGGCCATCTCTCAAGGAACCAACCCTTTTGTCTTCGTTTTCTATAGACAAGCCTTCGCAGCTATTACCTTGTCCCCTTTCGCATTCTTCCTTGAAAGGTTCTTCTCTTTTATCACTCTCTCTATATTCACATATTATGCTAGTTTGAATCCGCATGATGACACAACGATAACATAAGTATGAAAACCATTAAGCTACATCTTATATTCTCATATTATGTATGTTGTTTCGCAGCTCGAAGTCCTCCCCTCTATCGTTCGCCTTGTTGCTCAAAATATTCTTTATCTCCTTATGCGGGTATATATTACTAGTGTCTATTTCTATAAATTGGAAATTTTTATTACCATGGACTCAAGTTATTAACTAAATGTCTAACAAAATTGATCTATATTGTTGTAAAACACTAGACTTACGTCGAGTCTTAACCTCTACTATGTGGCCATTGACAACACCACCGCCACTTTCGCGGCAGCCACCACCAACGCGATCCCCTCGATCACTTTCGTCTTGGCTCTCCTGTTCAGGTACTATTATTACGATAATCGTCTTTCTTTAATTCATGTAAGCCCCGAGTTGCTCGAAAGATTGTATTCTTTTTATTTTATTTTATTTTTAATGGGGGTCAGAGGGCATATTACTTTTTTAAAATTTTAATATAATATCTGATGAAAAGCTAAAGAATCGGTTAAAAAAATCAACTCAAATAAAATCACTTTAATCTATTTATATTGTTTCTTTTTATATTCGTAAAGCATATATCATAACCCATATTATTTAATTTCATTTAACATATGGCAATTATTACAAATGTGAACAAGAATATAATATAACTGGTTATGTTAAAAGATGGTTTATTTTATGCAAGTATAAAATAACCAAGTTGTTATTTTGCTTTGTGTAAAAGTAAATTCTGTATGACAATAACAAAAAAGTAAGCAGGAGAAAACCACAAATACACTATTATGAGTTGAGTTTTGACTCAAAAGAGAAAGAAAGAGGATTAAAAATATATAATTTAGCAACGCGCGGGTAGAGAAAGCTAATTATATCTTTACTAGTTTTGAATCATCTACATTTTTTAATATAGTGTAAGTGTGGAACAAACCATGCAGGTCAAGGAAACTATATAGAATCAATATATTTATCTGAAATTATAATTAGAATTCAGACGATAATTTGCTAAAGTATCTGAACTATCTAAAGTTGACTTTGTGGGCACTGATGATCTAACCTGAATTTATATATATAATTCATATGAAAAGATTAGAGACGGTGACGTTTAAGAAGTCACATGGAGTGGCCAAAGTCATTGGTTCGATAGTTGGAATGCTGGGCGCATTAGTGTTCGCTTTTGTGAAAGGGCCAAGTTTGATCAACCACTATAATAGCAACACCATACCAAACGGCACTGTTACATCAACCAAAAATTCTATAAAAGGATCAATGACAATGCTCGCTGCCAATACTTGCTGGTGTTTGTGGATTATCATGCAGGTATGCCACTCACTCATCACTCAATCACTTTCATCACATTCACTAGTTGCCCATCCTAATTTTTTAATCATTGCTCTTTTGTTTCGTCTATTTATTAATTTGTTTATCTCATTACTGTTTCCCTTAGAAAACACTATTATGATATGTATTACACAAATACACATTGAATAGCAACATTTATTGTCTGTGTGTGAGTGTTTTTGTCGTTAACTAAGGAAATTCCATGCCAAAACCCTAAATGATTTTGCTACCAAACCCCTAGAAATCCTGTTTTTTTTTGTTTTTTGTTTTTTTTTGTTTTTTGTGTGTGTGTTATCACGCAAAATTTTTAATTATTTTTAATGTATATATATATGAGAATATATATATATATATGGAATATATATGAGAATATATATATATATATATTGGGTATTAGGAAAAATACATATTTTCTATAAGCTCACCTTCTTTTTTCTTTGTTATATACTGTGAGATACTTTGTGTTAAGAATATATCCAAATTTTAAGCTGTTTTTGAACGGACACATAAATTTAGATTAGATTTATTTAAAACAAAATTTTGTGAGATATCATACTTTGAAATATTTCACTTAAACAATCCGATGTTACGTAATTGGACCTTCACCATGATGATCTGAAAAGGACTAGTCGTTTCTACTCATTCATAATCGTTGGTAATGCAGTAATGGACTATAATCACTGCCGTGTCCAGGTCTCTCCGGACTTAAGGCGAACTTAATATTAGAAGTTCTTTTAATATATTTTATGAAAAAATAAATAAATATTAAAATTCAAAAGTATAATAAAATAAATATCAAAAATTCAAAAATATAAATTTTTGAAAAAAAAAATATATCTAAAAAAACCTTAAACATAATCGTTCTTCTTTCTCAATAAACTATTTTACCAATTTCTCTTATTCTTTTTTCCTTCTGTTTCACGACCTTACTCGGTCTTTCACAATTTAAGGTTTTGTTTTCCTTTTTGTATATTTTTATAAATAAATATATTTAAATGAGTCATACATTTAGGAAATAAAAAGACTCTTCAAACCATAATGATACATCATATTTTCCAGAATTGAGATTCCAAAAATACATACAAAAACTATATATTTTGGGGCATGAGGCAAATGCCTTTTTTCTTACCCATAGGCACGGCCCTGACTATAATATTGTCTTGTTCGGTTTGGAAATTATTTGGAACCAGTCTACGTCTATATTGGATAAAAGAAATTCGAGTCAAAACACAAATTACTTATCATAATAAGCTGCTAAAATATTAACAACTTATGTTCATTGTACTGAAGCACTAAAAACAAGTACACCACTATTTTTAGACGTGAGATAGGTATGACATCAAGTATATGTCCATTGAGACTACTACTCATATGTTTATGTGAAATTTGATTTAGTCTACCATCATTACAATGAAATATGTATTTTTTTATATGATATAACATTGTATATTTCACATATAATACGTACATCTCTTTAACAACTTTGATTGATTGTGTTGTTAGAGCAAGGTTATGAAGGAATACCCAGCAAAGTTACGGCTGGTAGCACTTCAATGCTTTTTCAGTTGCATACAAACCGCAGTTTGGGCAGTCGCGGTGAACAGAGATCCATCAGTTTGGAAGATCGAATTCGGATTACCTCTTCTCTCAATGGCTTATTGTGTACGTTAACCTAATCGCATCTTAAATCGCTAAATTTTATTTTAAATATATGAAATATCTCTTTCTGATTATTGAAAGAATGATAAAACAAAATTAAATAGGGAATTATGGTGACTGGGCTCACATACTGGTTACAAGTATGGGCAATAGAAAAGAAAGGGCCAGTATTCACTGCACTCTACACTCCTTTAGCTCTCATCATTACCTGCATCGTCTCATCTTTCCTTTTCAAGGAAACATTATACCTTGGAAGGTTTGTTGTTTATATGTATATTATACATCATAAATATTTTCATACTATATTCTACATATATGTATATGTGATTAGAATCTGATGTTAATTAAGAATGTTTTTTGTTTATATAAATGATGCAGTGTGGGTGGGGGAGTGTTGTTGGTGTGTGGACTATACCTTGGTCTGTGGGGTAAAACTAAAGAAGAGGAAATACAAATATATAGTGAAAAGCAAAGCCAAATAGAGATTAAAGAAGAAGTGACCATCGTCTAGTTACAACACTTCAATTTTGGACTTTGGATACATGTTCACTTTGGAAGTTATCGTTGTTCCTCTTAGGCCTTATCACATTAATAATGTCCGCATGCATGTATATAGATGTGGAGTTTTTTCTTTTTCCTTTTTTACTCAAATGTAATGTTTTAACTAAAAATGTATTGTTACCATTTGGGTTTATGAGCTCACTAGAGCCTTGTAATCATTCAGAAATTAACACAGAAGTTGAAAATCGAATAATATGTGGGAAAATGATACACTCTTATGGTAATGTGTTGTGTTGAGCTTGAGTCATATAATGTGGAGAAAGATCCCACGTTCAAAGATGTGACGAGACTTAAGTAATATATAAAAAGGTTAGGACCAATTTACTCATAGTCAATTGGTTTTGAGTTTGAAGCTCATAACATACCCTAATCTAACACATATATATGGCAATTTGTCTCGTTCGACAGTCTTGGTCCAAATTCTCCCAACATTTTAACTAGGAATAATGATATTTAAAATTTTTATCGTTAAATTAGATATTCAAGATTTCACATGCTTTAATTATCTGGAGAGTAATAAAAAAAGATATTTTAAATAGATGGCAGCGTAAATTAAAATTTTTGATAGATAATAAAATAATATTTCATGTTACAACAAGATATGACGACATGTTCTGTCTCCTAAGTGTGTGGCCCAAATCTTAAGTTTTTACAGTCTTTTGTCTAGAAGATATGGTGTCCTCCAAAAATAAGACATTTTATATGGTAGGTAATTGTTGGTTGTGTCGTGGTGACTGCCAATCTTAGGAAGAGAAGGGTTGGATGTGATGCAGTGTGCGCGCTGTGTGGATGTTTGGACGAGACGATTAATCACATCCTTTTCGAATGTTCGCTGACAAGGGAAATTTGGACCCTCTCCCAGTTCCTGATGGCACCTAGGGTCTTTCCCTCTGGTCCTGTCTACACAAATATGTATTTTTTATTTTGGAGATTCCAGCAAGTCCCTAACTCGGATATTTATTCTTAGATTTTGTGGCTCCTTTGGACGGCCCAGAATGATAAAGTTTTTAGTAACTTAGATTCCAATCCCCTTGCGATTCTACGGTTGGCGGAAGATGAATCTAATGCTTGGATTTTACCACAAACAGAGGATATTGCTGAAAGTGTGCAGGGTGTTCATGAGAGTTTCCAGGGACGAGGGGGTGACAGGATATCCAGCCAACATAATACCAGATATTTGTGTTATGTGGATGGTTCTTGGAAAGCGACTGATCCATTTGGAGGTAGAGGTTGGTATTGCTCGCCACCAGCGAAGAATATCCAACAATGGGGGATGCCAATCTTAGACGTAGCCTTTCTCCTCTACATGCCGAGGTTAAAGCACTAGTTTGGGCGATGAGGTGTATGATTGGAGCGGATAATTAGGATGTCATTTTCCTTACCGACTGCTCCGATTTGGTGAAGATGGTGTTTTCGCCCTCTGAGTGACCAGTTTTCAAGCCTTATTTGGATGCGATTCAACTTGACAATGAAGAGTTTTTTTTTGCTTTGGTGTTAATTTCACTTACTTAGAATGGTGTTGTGGACAAACTGGTCCAACGAGTTTGGTCCAAACCGCATTTGATTACCTATGTAAATAATTTTCTTTTGTATTGACTTGATTGAGTCAGTCTAGTTGTTGTTGTAAAAAAAAAAAGGAATGTGATGTTATATATATATGTACTAGATAAGGCCCACATTATTACGCGGGTAAAAATTAAAAGAATTATTGAATAATTAAGTAGTAATATATGTTTTTAGTTTTTATCTTGT
This sequence comes from Camelina sativa, assembly GCF_000633955.1. NCBI lineage: Eukaryota > Viridiplantae > Streptophyta > Magnoliopsida > Brassicales > Brassicaceae > Camelina > Camelina sativa. The sequence goes on along the minus strand of NC_025698.1, from coordinate 21,682,197 downwards.
AACATTTTAGTATTAAATATGAACTTCTCATATTTCATTTTAATACTCTTTTAGTTCCATTATATAAGAGTTTTATGACTATGTGAACTATGCAGTGTATTTTCCTATTGGTTGAAGTTTTATAAATGACATAATATTTATTGTTTATTAATTTTTGTGCTTTTACCCAAAACCTCTTATAGTAAAGGGAGTACAATTTAAATATCTCTATCATCCTAATAAACCATATTTTAAGTTTAATTACACATTTCATCTTAATGCATAGAACTAAATATTTTATATCAAACACAATTAATACATCATATCAAATCTATCTCTTAGTAAGAATTGAAACTACAAATAAAAATTAACAAAATATAATTCACAAAAAACTGAATCAATATTATTTAAGATATATTTGTTATGTTGTTATCTCATCAGTACTAATTTTACCTCATGCCATAATCAATTTTAAATGAGTGAAATTTATAAAATAAAAACATATATAAAGATATAGAGACATTCTCATCAAATAACTGAAGATTCATTCCTATAAATTATAATTTATTTCGAATTATCTTATGTTTTAACATATGCATTACAAAAATACATGTGTTAAAATTATAAAATCAAACATAAAAAAAATTACTAACATTCTTAAATGAAGTTTTTAAAAATGATACATATTTTTTTGAAATTTTTTTAATCTAAGATAGATTTCATTGTTAGATATTTAATTTAGTAATCATATTTAACTATCTATTTCATCGTAAAACCATAATTCACTTCTTCATGGATTAGAGTTAAAATTGTAATAACAAAAATAATATGAGCATCATATGAGATAATGTGTATATTGGTTAGTATTTTAAATTTAACAATAAAAATAATCAGTTAACATCCACAAAATTTTTGGAAATCCAAAAATATCCTAAATATTATTCTTCTATATATAATTTCATAAGTAATACTTTTGTCAATTTTCATCAATTAATCAAAAATTCATTCCTACAAACTCTTTTGTTCTATATTTTTTTTCAGGTTTCTCATATTACTACACGCATTAAAATCTTTAAAATAAAACATGTAAAACTATACTAATAAACATCATTTATTGAAATTTTTTCTTTTTAAGTTCATCATTCTTTCAAGGTTTTGTGTACTTACTTACAATGATAATTTATATTACAACGATAAATGCAATTTCCGACTTAAATTATGTTAAATAACTTATATTATTCTTTTCAACTTATGTTATTCACTCATGATACCCCCCTCCCCTTTTTTTTTGTTTACTAGCAAGGTTTTCCAACCTCATGTTTGGAATTGTCTCTTTGGTGTTCATGATTTTCTAGCTTACTTAAGATTTTGATTTGATATGGGATACCACTTAATATACATCTTTATATAATAAGACATATGTTCAATTTCCTTAGGATGATAGGTAAATTTTTCTTTTTTGCTTTTGGATTAGTTTTTTTTTGTTTGGTAAATATCTTTTTAAAACTTTTTTTCTAGTGATAAATTAGACATGTGTCAAAATCTAAGATGTTGATTTGATACATGTTGCAATATCATGTTTAGCAGTGGACACTTGTAAAAATCCTACATATAAAATTGATACGTGTCACGATCTTGTTAATAAATAATTTTGACATTAAACTTTATATAATAAGATATATTTAGAAAATTGCTTACAAATAATAAAAGTATGAAATTTTTAATTTAGATATTAATAATTCAATTCAAACGATTTAGAAAGGAAAAAAAAATGATCTTCTCTCTTTGTGATAGCATTTTACATAATATTCAGCACGTTTAAAGTTTCTTACAATTTTTTTCTAATTAATTCTGCATTAGATTCTCATATAAAGTTAGATTAAGTTCTAACTTTTTTTTTTTTTTTTCTGGTTTAACTTAGTTTTCATACTTGTCAAAAATACCATTGTAACAAGACTTTGTCTTTACATGCTTTAACAAATTCATAAACAAGTAATAGGGACCCTTCATCTTCAACACCTTGGCTACAAGCCTACAATTAAACAAGTTTTGGGAATCCATCACATCAGTAAAATCCACCATAGTGTATGTACTCGTGTCATTTGCTCATCGAATCATACGAAATAGTGAAATGAATTTTACTCATTTTGGACGTAAAATTAAATAAACTAGTTACCTTTTACAAATATAAAAGCACTTATTTTTATATACAAGCTCATTAAGTTATACTGTATTTGATAAAGTCTTGAGATCCGTGACTCTTTACAAGTAAGAGCTGATACAACATGAGAAGATCAGAGCGAGAACCCAAAAAAAAAAAAAAAACAGAGATACTTTTAAACTCAAGAAAACATAGGTTTGTCTTCTTTGAATTTCTTACAAGTGAATGTTTTTACTTTTAGCTTGTCTTTTATAGGTTTAGCTTTGATCTCTTCGCGTTGCTACATATATATATACATACACCCAAAGATCTGACCTTTGTGTCTTAAGATTCTTAAAAAGCTATGTGAAGCTTTCTTGAATTTGGAAAGGAAGCTTTTATTTTTTTGTTTGTCTAGTGTGTTCTTGAAATTTTAGGTTAGCTTCAGCTTTTCGAATCCAGTGAGGTACACAAGTTTAAGTTAGTATGGTTATCTAAAGACTTTGATTTCTTGAAAATAATTGTGGGAATATCAAGAATTTGTGTAAAATACTAAAATAAAGGAAAAATAAAATAAATTAATTAGTTCCACCTAACGTTTCTAATTGTTTCTTCGTCTTCACATTTCCATAATTCTTTAGTTTAGGTCGCTTTGGTATAATCACAAACTATAACTTTGTTAAATTTGAGACCTTTATGTTAAGATTCTTACTCATGTTTGTTTCATGTTTTCGTAGCGCTGATCTAAATTTGAGAAATGTCGTTTCGTAGCATTGTTCGTGATGTTAGAGATAGTATAGGGAGCTTTTCCAGACGTAGTTTCGAGGCTAAAGTGTCTAATGGGATTCATGAGAAGAGTAAATCTCACGGTGCATCAGTTGAGACACTTAATGAAGATCTTGTTGTAATCAAGAACACTCGTTGGGCTAATTTGCCAGCTGAGCTGCTACGAGATGTGATGAGAAAGTTGGATGAAAGCGAGAGCACGTGGCCTGCTCGTAAACAAGTTGTTGTTTGTGCTGGTGTCTGCAAAATGTGGAGATTAATGTGCAAAGATATTGTGAAAAGTCTGAGTTCTCCGGCAAACTCACGTTTCCTGTTTCGTTGAAACAGGTTCGAGGTTTTGCTATTCATTACTTCCACTCGACATTGTCATTCTCGGTTATTTTGAGGATTTTTTTATTTGTGCAGCCGGGGCCTAGGGAGGGAACCATACAATGTTTTATCAAACGGGACAAGTCTAATATGACTTACCATCTTTACCTTTCCCTTAGTCCTGGTTAGTCATTCGTTGACTAAACCTCTTCTTCAGTAAACTCTGTTTGGTCATTTGGACTCAAAATGTAGTAGAAGACATGTCTTAGTTATGTTTAAATTCTATACTTATCAAGTTCTTGAACATAACGGAAAACTCAAATTTTCTATGTTACTTAATTAGTTTTGTGACTCTTGATATATATACTAGTGGCTCATTTTACTAATGTTTGTACAGCCTTACTTGTTGAAAGTGGAAAGTTTCTTCTCTCGGCAAAGCGCACACGGAGAACTACATACACAGAGTATGTGATATCAATGGATGCTGACAACATTTCAAGCTCAAGTAGCACTTACATTGGCAAACTGAGGTAAGGAAAATTAATAACATTTATGAAAAAGAAAGTTTAGTCGTTCCAAAACATGATTGAGTTCTTGATTAATTCTTTACAAACATTGTTTTACTTCATTTTCAGGTCTAACTTTCTTGGGACAAAATTCATAATATACGACACAGCGCCTGCGAACAACGGTTGCCAAATACTGTCACCACCAAACCGGAGTCGTAGGTTCAACTCCAAGAAAGTCTCTCCCAAAGTCCCCTCTGGAAATTACAACGTCGCTCAGGTTACATATGAGCTGAACCTTCTTGGTGCCCGTGGACCTCGCAAGATGCATTGCACTATGCACTCTATCCCCTCTTTGGCTCTAGAACCCGACGGCACTGTCCCTGGCCAGCCTGAGATTCTGCAACGTTCCCTTGATGAATCTTTCCGCAGCATGGGTTCCTCAAAGATACTCGACTACTCAGGAGATTTCAGCAGCGCCCGGTTCTCAGACATTGTTGGACCGCAAGAGGAAGAAGAAAAGGACGACGGACCTTTGTTGCTGAGAAACAAACCGCCAAGGTGGCACCCACAGTTGCAATGCTGGTGCCTTAACTTCAGAGGGAGAGTGACAATTGCATCGGTAAAGAACTTCCAGTTGGTATCCGCTGCAGCGGTTCAGCCCTGTTCTGGTAGTGATGCTACTAAAACATTGACCACCAGGCCATCACCACCAGCACAGCAGCCAGGGCCATCAGACCATGAGAAGATCATACTACAGTTTGGGAAAGTGGGTAAAGACATGTTCACTATGGACTATCGCTATCCTCTCTCTGCCTTTCAAGCCTTTGCTATTTGCTTGAGCAGCTTCGACACTAAATTGGCGTGTGAATAAATAAGTAGAAAAACACCAATGGTCCACAACATAAGATGGGGTTAGTTTATATATATAGGAACCGTTTGGATCTATACTATATCGATTATGCCAAGGCTTGTTTGGTTTTTTTATCGGATCTGGTGTACTAGTGAATTTGAACGTTATGGTTGTTATTAATTGTTATCTTTAAAAATGAAGTTTGCGACAATGCAGAGCAGTAGCACCATTAGTTAATGAACTTTTAAAAACAGTTCTCATGTGTCAACAAACAAGAACCGTGCACGTCTGTTTCTTCTATCAGAAATAGAAGTTCATGTTGAGGCAAAGAACTAAGTGTTCCTAAACGTGAAATGTTATTGCGTAACAATAAAACTTTTCATAACAAGATAGTAGAAAATATAGCAAAACAATGCTAATTTATTCTCAAAAAAAAAAGAAATATCTTTCATACAATTTTTTAACAAATTGAAATTATTGTATAAAAATAGTTCTGTAAAAGACAAAAACATACGTCGAAGAATCTATATGCTACCTGTCCTCCATTCAATTTAGGAACACTTGGTTCTTTTATTTGTAACCATAAACTGCAAATTAAGTGGTTTAAAAAACAAAGGTGAAAGTGAATTTACTAGAAATAGGAGAAAAGAAGAGAGACTAACGAACATTTAAACATGCTACAAATCCCTTTCTCCAATTGATTCTCATCACCACTTTCTTCCTAAGGTAGATTAATCTCTTGAAACCAAGTTTTCATCTATTTTCCAAAAATGCCAGAGACAGAATATTCGTTTGGAAGGTCATTACTTAGTTTGCGTCGTGACCAAGCGCACCTAATGGATCCAACAGCCTTCCCCGAGCCTATGAGTATGGAGGTCGAGTTAGATTCTTTTCAAAGACAAGTAGCGGAAAAATTCATCGATCTTAATGCCTCTGCGGCTGATGATGAGATCCTCTCACTTGAATGGATAGGGAAACTTCTTGATTCTTTTCTTGGTTGCCAAGAAGATTTCCGAGTTATAATATTTAACCACAAGTCTGAGCTCCTTAAACAGCCAATGGACCGATTGATAGAAGACTACTTCGAAAGGAGTGTCAAGGCTCTTGATGTATGCAATGCCATCCGTGATGGTATCGAGCAAATCCGACAATGGAAGCAACTGATTGAAATCGTCATATCCGCTTTGGACACTAGCCAAAGACAACAACTTGGCGAAGGAGGAATCCACCGTGCAAAGAAAGCTTTGATTGATTTAGCTATCGGAATGCTAGACGAGAAAGACTCTTCTAACACTTTGGCCCACCGTAATCGCTCTTTCGCACGCAACAAAGACCATAATCAACACATTGGCTATTTTAGGTCACTTTCTTGGAGCGTTTCCCGGTCATGGTCGGCTGCTAGGCAGCTACAAGGCATTGGACATAACCTAGCAACGCCTCGAGCCAGCGATGTCATGGCCACTAATGGCCTAGCCCTCACGGTCTATACGATGACATCAATATTATTGTTTGTAACATGGGTTCTTGTCGCAGCCATACCTTGCCAAGACCGTGGTTTACATGTCCATTTCTATTTCCCAAGGCATTTCCAATGGGCAGTACCAGTCATGTCCCTTCATGATAATATCATGGATGAATCAAAGAAAAGAGACAAAAAGAAGAAGGGTTGTGGACTACTTAAAGAGATTAACCAAATCGAGAGGAGCTCAAGAATGTTAAGTGAATTAATTGATTCAGATAATTTCTCATTAACTGATGAGGAAGGGTTAGAGGTGAAGGAGAGAGTTCAAGAATTGATGCATGTGTGTGAAGCCATGAAAGATGGTTTGGATCCATTTGATAGGAAAGTGAGAGATGTCTTCCATCAGATTGTTCGTAGCCGCACTGAGGCTCTTGATTCACTTGGAAAGATTCAAAATCAAGAATAGCACATTTTCAAATATGTTTTCATTTAAGGAGTTTTTGTTTTATAATTATGGAAGTCATAGATATACCGTATACGTAACAGTCGAACATGAAGGTATGATTAAATCCGAGCGTTTTATATTTATGGACATTGTGTTAAGATCTTTTTTATTTTTTATTATTGTGTCCGGGAGTAGTTGCTTTTACCATTGTCGTTTTGCTTTGTTGATTGATGTTGTCATCGTCGTTAAAATCTGTTGCACAGAGTCAGAGACATCCACCAGCGACATTAAAAAGAACAGGCTTATAGAGTAATCTTGACAAAACATGATCAAAACAAGATTACAATGCTTTAAAGAAAGATTGAGAAAAAACTAGAGTATCAAATCCAAACAATCATTAGCTTTCTCAATTTCTTCATATGCCTTCTTACGGATATTATGTTATGGATCTCTCGATCAATGTTCTTGAATCTTGAATATAATTGATTTCCTTTCTTATGGATATTTTAGGCAAACATGTGTATTAATTGTATACAAATAACTAATATATCAAACATTTTACTAAGCAATAGTGTTCGGAAAATCGTTCTAGACGTCCGCCTCCGCCTCGTTTAGGCGCTAGGCGCTATAGCACCGCCTAGCCGACCGTTTTGACTGCCTAAAATTGTAGTATCATTATTTTAGCGTATTTTTAAAAATTTTATTGCACAAATTTAATATTTATAAGGTTTATTTCTATAAACACAATTATAAATGTTTAATATGTTATTTAAAATGAATTGAAATAATGTTTTTATCTATTGTTTTGTTTTTAATTTAATATTTTTATTGTTCTTATACATATTTTGTATAATTATATATATATATATATAATATCATATATATATATTAGTTTATAGTATAAATGTTTAAACCGTCTAAAACCGTCTAGATTTCGATTAGGTAATAAACCGAAACAAAAAAACCGTGGATTACAAAACCGTGGAGTATTGCAAGTGGATTAGGATGTTTTCAATTGTTTAATAATTATGTTTCTTACCCACAAATAAACCGTGTAAATTTATAACAATTTAATTAATGAGTGTAATTATGGAGATTGCTTCCCCGCATATTTTTTGAAAACACAAACAAATTGATGTAAATGTTTTATTTTTCACTATCATCCACATAATATTTTATTTTAATCTTACTCTCAACTATTTCTCTCCTTCTTCATCTCTTTCTTTCTCAGAACTTTTCTCTTCCTTCTTTCTTCAAGTTAAGTGGCAAGGTAGAGTTTTGAAACTCAATTTTCCTTCATTCCCTTGTTTTTTTTTTACATCTTTAAGGTTTTAGCATATATGAAGTTCATAGATCTGATTTTCTCTATGGTTTTTAGTTTTTTTTTGGATCTTGAAAATTTTTAATTGTTCCTTAACAAAATCTAGGGTCCTGTCTTACCTTTTGATTTATTTCAAATACTTTTATTAATGGTGCAATGTTAAACCTATGTTTATTTAACCTTGGTGATGTAATTATCTAATATATTCATAGTTTTTATTTAGGGTTTCTATATGAATGAATATGCTTTTTTTTGTTTGATGGTTTCCCGTGCAAAATACTCTCTCCGTTTCAAAATATATGATGTTTGAGTTAAAACATGCATATAAGAAATAGTTAATTTTAAAATTTTTAACAAATCATAAACAAGACTGCATAATATAAAATATAAAATTAGTTTAAAAGTTGAATAGAAAGTTGGAAATATCATATACTATGAAACAAAAATACTTCTCTAAACATCATATATTATGAAACGGAGGGAGTATATCCCAACGGTTCTCAAGGTTCATTTGATGATGCTGGTGGGTCTGGTGGTAGAGGTGGAGACCACCGTGGAGGTGGTGATAGCGATGGAGGTGGAGGTGGTCAATAGGATTTTTTTTATATATTTTTTTTTGTGAAAACAAAATTAAAATTCTAGAAAACATGAAACAAAGGGAGTAATAACTGAATACAAAACAAATGGAGTTATAAATTCTCCAAGAATGTAATAACATAATAATTCTGGTTTTATGAAATATGAAGACAATGCAAAATCTAGGGTTGTCGAGCGGTAATAACAGTTGATGTAACCCATCAAAGGAAAACTCATTTGTTCAGGATAGGTCATCATCTGAGACCAACCATTCCTCTTGCTGACCCTGATTTTGACTCGGATTGTCAATTCCATATTGAGGCACAATCGTTGGATATCCATCCTGTTGCTGATATTGATTATGACCAAGATGGTTAACATTTGCATTATGATCATAAACACCAACTGGATTTATCACTGGATAGTAATCTTGTTGGGCAACAACAGTAGAAAGATTGTTACCGGGAAAAGTATTAACCTCATCTGGTATATGGTTTGAAGAGATTATAGGCCCCAAAGACCATAAATCATTAGTTACTTGAGGAGAGTTGGAAACATTGAGAGTTGGAAACATTGAAAGTTGGAAAGAATTGAGAATTCACTTCAACTGAAGATGTTGGTGCCATGAAATTTGTAGCAGCTTCCGATGATTCATCATATTCAACATGGGATTGCCTTAGGATTATGTTTTTGTGGTGATAAAGTTCTTTAAGATATTGATCAATGTACTTACACAAATCTTCACGATGTATGTTAGTCAGCGTCAGCTTAAATCTATCTGCCTTCCCACCAAGAAGTTCGAACATGGCCTCTTTCATCATCCTCTCCGCATTGTCCTTCATCTTTCTCTTGTTATTCCCCATAGCTTTTGATATGTTTTGTTTGAGAAAGCCTTCATGGTTCACCATTTTTTTCTCTTGCTCCATATCTGTCAGCATCTCGAACTTCTCCACGACGTTCTTTACTCCCAAGTTCGATGGCCAGACCTCCGGAACTGAGTTGGATGGACTGTAAATCACAACACATGCTTCGATTCCGCAGAGTACGGAAAGCTCGTGGATCTTTTTCACGAAACCTTTCTTTCTCTTATTGAACGTTGCTTTTCTCATTGAATCATTTTCAATGTAAGATAGGTTTAGCTTCTTTCTTGTCATGATATTGAACATAATTGAAGAAAAAAATGTGTATATGAATTATGTTTTAGTGATTTTGTATGGTGTATGTTGATTTATCAGAAGTTCATTTATATAGAATAAATGATGAGCTGACAAAATTTAATTAAAAGATATCACATTTAATTTTATAAAATTTATTAATTACATATTTTAAGTAAAAAATCTTTAGGTATTCCACTTGGTTGGATAGAGTAACAAACATTTATTGGTGAGATTTGTTGCTCAGACTACAAGATTAATTATCATCACTAACCATCACTAATGTTGTATTCACTTGTTAAATTCTGGCTATGAATGAGTAAATGAAAACACCATAAGTTATCATTTTTATTTATGAAGATACATAGTAATTAAATTTGGTGAAATTGTTTTCTATATAAATTATAGTTAATTATTATTTAATTTTGAATAACAGCTAATATTTACACACATTTGGATATCATGAGTAACTTTAAAAACAAAACATATTTCATACATTATTACAGTGCATCTTCTCTATCACTTTATTTTTAGATATGATTTCTTAACACAAACGACTTTATATTATATATCTGCATATATATTATGATCACATACCATTTTTTCGGTGTACCGCGAGTTAAAATTTAATAAGTTAACAAATCTATATATTAAACTTTACATCTATCCAAAATAAATTAAATCAGCATATTAAATACATAACACATATATTAATTATACTAATAAGATAAATATCTAAAATAAAATCAATCAACTTAAAATATTATCCAAAAATTTCGAAAACATTTACCCCAAGCCGCAATGATTAACTAGTTTCTACTATGTGCGGATTTGTTTATATATATATATATATATATATTTATTGTAATACTTTCTTTGTGCTTCTTATATTTTCACATTTGAAAGAATAAAATTATATATTAACAAACAAAACAAAGTTTTTTTTTTGTGAGGAGGCAAAGAATACTAAATTTTGTTTACAGCTAAATCTTATTGTATAGTGATTTTTGTAGACGAACACTATTAGCATATTTTTTTAGGAAGTAAAATATCATACCATTTGCACATTTGATTGCTAGATAAAAACATTTATAAGTTAGGTGCGTTTTTCAAAACAGGTTAATTAACCTATGGACCGCCTTTTGTTTCCATGAATACCAATTAAACAGCGTATTGTTTTAAAACGCACTAGGTAAAGCAAAATATTTATTTACTTATTTTATTTAATTAATATATGACTTTATTTCTTCACAAATTATAAAATAATCAGTTTTAATATAAAAAACAGATTTATATAAATAAAAAAACAGATTAATATAAACTGTTAAGTATATCATAAATCATGGGGTCCCCATATATTATTTTTTTTAAATTGTTTTATCCAATTTACTTTATTTTTGAAATTATACATCTTCATTGAATTATACACCAATTGTACAATTTTATTGTTTCATATCTTTATCATTTTTCCTAAATACTATACACACACACACACATATATATATATATATATATATGTGTGCATATAACCAAATATATTGTTTTAATAGTAAAACAACAAGTTTAACAATTTTATTATTAACAACCAAAAGATTTTCTTATTAATAATATCTCTAGTAGTTTTTTCACCAGTCAAACATTACTTCATATCACTTATTTTCTATAAACCGCACTTGTTCTTCAAATATATTTCTCCTGCACGAACTACAGTTGAACCGTACCGAACAATAAAACTGTTTTACCCGCATAACCAAATACGTTGTTACCATTCAGACCCTAAATCAACAACTTGTAAAGCAACTGAATTTGATCTAAATGAGACATAAGTTATGGAATAGTAATTAGTCAAATCAATTGATTGTATTGCAAATTTGGTTTATAATAATTTGTGAAAATCTTTAGAAGAAACTAATAAGACAATTGAGAAAGATAGTATTTTAATTTTCTAACATCATTTCTTATTTGTTTTTTCCAAAGATTTATAATTTGGTATACCATCTTATGAATTTTAAGGATATAATTATTTCACGTGTTATATCTAAAAATTACTTAACTTACGGGATAAATTTAACCTCACTTTAATTTTTTTTAAAATAATAATGTAAGTATAATTTTCTTACGGGTTAATTGTAAAAAGCCCTAAAAAAATTCTTTTTATAACCATAAGATATTTGATACGGTAAAAATGTAATACTATTATAAATATACTAAATAATTATTCCATCGTGTCTGCGATATTGGCCAAATTTTATAATTAACAATAGAAATACTATTATACAATTTTAAATACTGAACAAAAAAATTAACAAACAAATACTATTTTTTGTTTTTTTGTAATATAAATCCTTATGGTTTTTATGACGTTTTATCCTTATTATCGACGTTGATATGATTGTATTTCTTGGATTCTTGCGTGTTTAGTATTTGTCTTTTGTTTTTAATGTTTTTGTTTGTGGGCCTCCTTTGTAGTTGATTTTTCTTCGTTTCTGGGCTTTGAATTGTTTTTTGCATTTTGATGGAACGAATCTCGCTGCTCATTTTGGTCTCGTTAATCTTGTGTCGTTTTCTTTGGTTTTGTGGTTAGCTTGTTGGGTGTGGTTTTAATGTATTGTGTGGTTGACCTGTGTTCAAACAAAGTAAAAGACTAAGTTTATCGTAAGTACTGTTGTATCACTTGTCTTAATATTCCATGATGCTTCCAGCATAACCACATGTTCCTGAAGAAAACAGACACAAACATAATGTACTACTATATTAAAAGAGGAACTTAAATACTGTTTCAAATCTAATGCTAAAGAATAATATCTATCATATTGCTACAAATATGATATACCGACACACATTCACACCATTGTATGTCTTATATGGCATCTCAACGCTCGAAAATTCAAAAGAGTATGTCTTTCTTTCATATATTTCTCCAAGTACATAAAGCTCACACACTGAAATTTAGAGATAGAAACTAATCAAATAGTTGGATCAATAAGTTACATATAACTAAGACTCTAAAAGACCACTAAACAAAAGAACAAAACTATGTCATAATCAAACTCTAAACATACTAATGAAACAATATAACTTTCTTTGTGACTTATAATTAGTATGTTTAAATATAAACACTTACGGCTTGGTTCGTGACTAAAGTCGTACCAGATAGAATCAAGTGTATTTTTGATCAAGTCTTCAAGGTGGAATTGGGTGGGAGCCTAGAAATCCAAAGCCAGTAATGTCCAACCATCATCAAATTATCTGAAATTACAAAAAATAAAAAACAGAACAAAAAACACCCAGATACAAAATTACATCATCTGAAGAAGTATATCCACTTGAAAATAACCAACATCCCGTCTCAATATTTTTTAGACCCTAGCTGAACTAAATTTTTTAGATCTCTTTCATAGTAAATTCTTTTTTTTGGTCCCCTTTGTTCAAAGATTTTTTCTGAATTTTGGAGTGGACCGATTTGCCCCTCCCATCACCCCCTTGAGCCGGGCCAACATCGAAAGGATTTTGAAAAGATTTGTGAGATTTTTGTGTTTTATTATTAATTTGACTTTAGATTGAGAAAGTGAGGTTGGTTCTAATATGCGATGAGACTACCTGCATACACCTTAATCATAAACCCTCAAAGAACCTCAACAGTAACATACCATAGCAATGTTCAACCCAATCGCATCATATCCAATACTCTGGATCAAGCTATTGTACTAAGAGTTGCTACATAAAAATATCAGACAAGAATGTAGGAAATGAGAATGAATCAAAACAATACAAACCACACAAAAAGAACTTACAAACAACAGAATGGTCAAAGATACACTTAAAAGAGGAAACTTTAAGATTGGGCATGTCAGAATTGAGGTTACCTTGAAGACGGGTCCAAATCCATCTTCACCAAGTTTGTGAGTTGGGTGAAAATCTTTGGTCGCGGAAACTAACTTAAAAAGAGACATATTTGGTTTTGCTTCTACTTAAATTACAACCGTCTCAAAAACTTCTTCCTTGGTTTTGTGATAGCAAATTGACTGAAATTGGAGAATCAAAGAGAGATATCCGAAGAAGAGAGAAATAAGAGATGAGAGAGAGCCTATCTCGCCAAATGTATTGCATTTCTACTTCGGGTGAAATTGTGGCAAATCCATTATAGTTACGCTCTATCTTGAGACAATTATAACATATATGTTGGTGGTTGTAACATCCGCGAACCAGATGTGCAGGTTTGTGACGTGGAATCATGGCGATGAGGATGAGGATGATCTAGGGTCTCGTTTGTGTGTTGTTGGTTATATTGTTCATGTTGGAACCTTGGATAGGAATGTGTTAGGTTGTTAGTTATGATTTATGTTTCAGTTGTACATGTTGTTGTTTTGGTATTTGTTGGTTTAGGTGGTTATCTAGGATTGGTTTATATTGGTTTACAGTTTGTGTTATAAATGAATATTATGAGGTATTTATTTATATTGCTATAAGAAAACGGGTCGGTCGTTTCAGTGGTGATACACGGAGTGTCTGTTACAACGCGAACACATCAGCGGCTACTCTCTCTATATATAGGTTGAGGAAGAAAAGCATATGGTGTGAAGAAGAAGAAGGGCGAGACTTTTTACGTTTTTTTTATCCGGTCTACCAGAGACTTACGAATATAGAAAATGTGACGTGGAACCGAGAATAATTAATATTGGTTCAAAAATATGAGATGTATTAATTGTTATATTTTGATTGGCTAGTGTTTTAAATTATGTGTCAGCTCTAGATCTCTCTAAAATGCTGAGGTGGCATGCTGAGGAAGAGAATTAGCCAACTTTTATATTATATATTAGGTACATATATGTTTTGACATTTGACTTAGGCTTTGAATGGTTAGTATATACACTTCATACAGGTCTCGCGGTTCACACATTCTCAAGACATATTGGTGTTGGGCCTCCAAAAATTTTGAGTGTTTTAGTAACAAAAATAGGCCCTAAATTTTTTTTGTTATTACAAAAATAGGGCCCATTTTTACGAAATTTTAAGATTTGGCCTCACTTTATAAATTTATTTACTTTGTTATTGCAAAAAATAGGTCCCATTTTATGAAATTTAAAATTTGACCTCAATTTTAAAATTTATCAATTTTGTTATGCAAAAATAAGCAATTTTTCTAAAATTTAAAGATTTGGTCTTAGTTTTAAAATTCATCTGTAAAACCCATACAAAAAAAATTGTTCTGTATTGGGCCACAAATTTCACATACTGCATACTAGACAATACGTATTAATACTTTGGTATGTCAAACTCCATATACTAGGAATATTTATAAAGTAGACCAAAAAAGTGCAAATGAATAGTTATATTTCAGTACGGAGTTACTGTTCTCAGCATACTAACAAATGTTTTATTGGTCTAAAGTTGATTTGAAGTTAATCCAGAATTGGTATGAAGTATATAGGACAATTGTGTGAATGATAGAAAAAGAACAGACTGGTTCGACCTTAGTCTGATCCGAAGCATACTGACCAACCATTCAATGCCTCAATATGATTGTATCAACTATAAATCATATTTGCAACAATCACATTTATCATTTCGTAAGCCGGATCTTAGTGAAAAGAGAAGTGGTTTAAGTTTTGCCTCAAACCGCCTGATATTTTTGCTTCTTTGGCTTAAGGAGAAAGAAAATGCTGACAACGGAAAGTCGTAGTATCTTACTAACTTGGTGGTCTTAGAATTACTCCAAATTCCCCTCATCAATTAACATCTGGTTCGGTGGCATTGGCTACTATACACATTTAATGATGGATATTTATGGAGTAATTATTTTCTGCAATTATTAATAAAATATCTCATCGGCGGTCTCACCACATTTGGTTGATTCAAAAGTCTCCAAAGCCTTTTTGGAGCCTTCAAGTTTCTCAGTTCTCAATTCATCATCATCGTTCCGTTTCTCCTCGAATTATCCACACCCAGAAAGAATCTTTCTTCCACAGAGATTGCCCACAAAATCAATTTCTCTCCTTATTCACTCAGGTAAAAAAAAGGAACAATCTTTTTCATTCTATAAGTCCCGTTGTTGTTGATGAACCCTCGATTCAATTCTTGCATTTTACTTTATTTTTGATTGAATTCTGCTTATTTTTTTTTTTTTTTTGAAATCGTGTTATAGTTTGAGTTCTACAAGTAAAGCTTGACTCTTTCTTGGTGGGTAAATCTCATTCTCGCGCTAAACGTGAGACCGACCTTTTTTGTTCCATGATCTTCTCTTGCGTTTTCTCGTTTTATATGAAACGGTTGAGATTAGATAAGCCTTTCTTTTCTCGATTTCTTTAAAAATATATTTATTTGCCTTTTTGGTGTATAAAGTGCAGCTAACTTTCTTCTGTACCTGAGGATTGACTGGTCGGTGCTTCAAACTTTTGTTTTTGCTTTTGTTTTCCAGGAAGAGACAATTAGCATCTACGAGGCGCCTTTGATCGTATTAGGATAGTGTTTCTGTGCATAGATGTTCTTTTGTTGAGTTTGTTGCTGCAGCTGAGTGGGAGCTGTTTAGTTAAGTTCAGTTTTTAAAAGTCATGGCGAGTAATGTATTTGATCATCCACTTCAAGAAGTAGAGGATGGGAACAGGTCTGGGAAGGATGATTCTGATGGAGATAATGGTGTACATAGCGAGAAAACGAGTTTGTTGGAAACATCCAGTTCTGTAGAGACTGCTCCTGAAGGTTCTGGTCGTTCTTCTGATTGGCGTAGGGGTTAGTTCTCTCATCTATTCAGCCTTGTCTTATTTCATTTTCTGAACAAGTTATTATATCTGCATAATTTCTCCCAGGAATTTGGATCTCCATTATGTTACCAGTATTCTAAACTAGAGTATAACCACTGATCAAGATTGTATCTTCTTGTAGGACTAGACCACTGCGGAACTGCACCTGTTGGTCTTTATGGCGATATGCAAGTCGATGACAGTGAGATTAAGTACTCTCGGTCCTTGACAGAGAAAGGGTCTCCTGCAAGTCATAATCTAAAATTGGATAGATTATCCGAGCGGGAAAAGGTAGGAAACTAAACCCTCATGTATCCAGTTGTTTCTATGGCTATGTAGCATGAACATAAGAATAACATTTTTATCCACAATACATTTTGTTATTGGTTATTATTGCCAATTGCCTCGTCATGGTACTAATCTTGGATATTAGCAAGTGAAGATTCTACTTTTGTGCTGTAAGAATCACTAGGATATGTTTCTCAGATGCAGTACACTGAAATCATTATTATATTCTCATGATTCCTTTTTGTTAATATCTTGTGGTTCCAGCAAAAACTCATTGTTGAGCTAGTCAGAATACAAAATGACGGGAGAGTGGAAGTTATAGATAACGGTACTCCGGTATCGGAGTTATGGGAGTTTGAGCCAACGAAAGGGCAGTCCACAATCAGATATGAAATGTCCTTAACGGAGTCCTTTAGATCCATTCCAAGGTTAAAAATTGCTATACTTGTGGTTGGAACTCGTGGTGATGTGCAGCCTTTTTTGGCTATGGCAAAGCGCCTCCAGGTAGTTTTAAATTTGTTTTCTCATTCTTTGAATTATATCTTGAACTTAAGATGTATAAAGGGAAGCATTGTGCCGTTAAATAGGATCATGTGCCTACACTTTTAATTTAGTTTGACTCATTTCCGTTAGAGCTAGGGAATAGGTACCCAAGTTTCTTAGTCAGACATTTTGAATAGATTCGTCATTGACATTGAGTAGTTAAATAACGTTAGATATAAATTTCTTTTACCGTTGCAGGAATTTGGTCATCGTGTTAGGTTGGCAACTCATGCAAATTTCCGCTCTTTTGTACGGTCTGCTGGTGTAGAGTTCTATCCCTTGGGTGGTGATCCCCGAGAGTTAGCTGCATGTAAATGATTCATTTATCCTTTTGTTTCTCGTCTTTTTTTTTTTTTTTCTGATGAAAGCCTAATATGGAAACATAGATAAGCTGTCAGAAATTTTTTTCATTTGGAAATATTATTAAAATGACATTTATGAGTGTTTTGAATGTAGATATGGCTAGAAATAAAGGTCTTATTCCTTCTGGGCCTTCAGAAATATCAAAACAGAGAAAACAGTTGAAGGCAATTATAGACTCTCTTCTTCCGGCATGTATAGAGCCTGATATGGAAACTGCTACCTCTTTCAGAGCTCAAGCTATAATTGCAAATCCTCCTGCATATGGTAAGTCCCTTACCGACTTCACAATGGTTTACTCATCAGCACCGCATTGTTTCTAAACTTTTCTATAGCATATTTACTTGGTTGTTTTCATTCCTCCTAGAAGCTGATGCTATGTTTTTGGTTCTAACCGCAGGTCATGTGCATGTTGCCGAAGCTCTTGGAGTACCAATTCACATTTTTTTCACAATGCCGTGGACGTGAGTTGACGTTTTTGCGTTTCAATCTCAGGGTCTGTACACCAGCCTAAACGTGTTATTTGTTTTCATGCTTTCTTACATCCTTCTTCTGTAGGCAGGCCAACTCATGAATTCCCCCACCCTTTGGCGCGTGTTCCTCAGAGTGCTGCATATTGGGTAATGTTATTATATAGTGCGGCCTTAACTGGTTCTTTCTTATGAATATCCCCACCCTTTCAAAATGTTTAAAAGCATTTTGAGGCTGATTCTTTCACAACATTTTCTTCTCTCAGCTATCATATATAGTTGTTGATCTGATGGTATGGTGGAGCATAAGGACATATATAAATGACTTTAGGAAGAGGAAATTAAACCTTGCACCTATCGCATATTTCAGCACATACCATGGCTCAATTTCGCACTTGCCTACTGGTTATATGTGGAGTCCCCATGTTGTGCCAAAACCAAGTGGTAAGAGCCACAGCTTCATCCCTAGTAGTACATCTATTCCTCTTCAGGTTTATCATTGTTTCCTTGCTACCACTTTGCTTTATGCTTTTATTCTGATCTTAAATCTCATTTCTTCTTCTGGCTATGGTAAGACCATAATGCGTTGTCAAATTTTGTATACGTAATATTCTTTTGAGTCTCAGCTCTTTATCTTTCTTTGATAAATATCTGAAAGATTATTCTTTGGTTCGAATAATGTGCAGACTGGGGTCCTTTAGTCGATGTTGTTGGCTATTGTTTCCTGAACCTTGGATCAAAGTACCAACCTCGCGACGAGTTTACCCACTGGATAGAAAGAGGATCACCGCCCATATATATTGGTTTTGGAAGCATGGTAAGCCGAAGACCCCTAATGGTCATATAATGTGTTCCTCTCTTTGGTAATATTCAATGATGGACATAGTGTTGACAGTCAATCTTGGTAGTATTGGTTAGGCGTCACATTGAAATCTTTGATTTGCAGCATGTTAAACTTTATCAACTTGAAGCGCATCATACCAGTTCTACTGTATTTTTATCGATAGATTTATCTCCCCAAATTGTGGTCCTTGTCCGTCTTGTTTGTTTAACTGATAATGCACTAGCTTTAGCTCACAGTATTGTTGCTTTGTTATTTCTTCTCCTTTACACAACCAGCCTCTTGATGATCCAAAAAAAATAATGGACATTATACTGGAAACACTGAGAGATACAGAACAGAGAGGGATAGTTGATCGAGGTTGGGGTGGCCTTGGAAACCGTAAGCAGCTTCTGTGCCTTCTGTCTTTGCTCTCTGTGCCTGAACTAGTTTTCTTCTTGCTTTTACGGATTCAGGATACATTTTTACCAACTAAAATTTTGCAGTTGCTACTGAAGTTCCTGAAAATGTATTCCTTTTGGAGGACTGTCCTCACGACTGGTTGTTTCCTCAATGTTCGGCTGTGGTAAGCCCTCCCTAGATTCCCACTCATCTATGTCACCGATGATATTATTTTCTAATTGAGGCTCTTTCTCGTGTTATGGATATGAAGATTCATCATGGTGGTGCTGGAACCACAGCGACTGGACTAAAAGCAGGGGTAAAGAATTTTAATTTTGAAAATCTGGTTGTCAGACTTTGCATGATCATCAACGTGTCCTGTGGTTGAATCTTTATCAGTTTTTTTGACCTCATAAAACCTAATGGTTCCTTATTACTTATTATTACATTTGTGTCTGTAGTGTCCAACAACAATCGTGCCATTCTTTGGGGATCAGTTCTTCTGGGGTGACAGGATCTATGAGAAAGGACTTGGGCCTGCGCCAATACCGATAGCTCAGCTCAATGTTGAGAACCTCAGTAATTCCATAAGGTTCATGCTACAACCAGAGGTAAACAAAACTTGCTTTCCCTTTTTGTTAAGAGTAATGAATCACAATAGAAGTAAAACCCAAACGCTCTCTTTATTACAAAATCAAAAGAACCATACAAAACCCAAGACGTAAAGCTTTGTGCCGATAAACAAAGCTCCAAAGTATCTCTAGCTTTGATGTGTCTCACAAGTGGGGTCTCATCCTAAATAATTTCCTAAGTCTTCTAGAAAAGAGCAGGCATCATAGGACACCAATCTTGTGCTTTCAGGTGAAATCACAAGTGATGGAACTAGCGAAAGTACTAGGGAACGAGGATGGTGTAGCTGCAGCAGTTGATGCATTCCACAGGCATTTGCCACCGAAGCTGCCACTGGCCGAGTCCTCATCTGAGAAAAAGGATGAAGATGATCAACCAGACCTGTTACAGTGGTTCTTTATTCAGATTGGCAAAAAGTGTTGCCTTCCATGTGGTGGCGTGTGATATCAAATTTCCTTAGGTGTGTTTTATCTTTCAAAAAACTTGTCTATGCAAGTCAACTCAATTCATTTCATTCAATGCTCAGGAATATGATTAGATATTGTTTGCACAGTTGCTTTAAAATTGGATATAATAAAATTATTGTGATGGATTTGAGTAAGATATTTTTACTTGCTCTCAGTCAGAAGTCAGAAGCAGCATTGTGTGCAAGGAGCAGGTATCAATGGCCTCAAATCTTTACAATCTAACTCCTCTTCGAATCTTTTGTGAACATGTTTAAGGAACTTCAAAACATATGCCAATGATCCTTTGCGTCGGCTCTCGTCTTTCTTCGCTTCTGCGTATGATTCCGACATTGTACCAGCGTCTCTGAAATATTTGTATCTGGTGATCTGCAACAAGTTTCTCTGGTGATAAGGCCAAACATCAATCGTATCATCCACAATCACCACTCTACGCTTATCAGCCTTTACAAGATGAAGTGTCTTATAGTAAGGACTTGCTTCTCTGGTTATGACTCGGTTTCGAAAGTATACTTTATCCGGATCAATCCACATCAACACCATCTTAACGTAACTGGAACTGCCCATTGTGTAAACGTGCATGGTGAAAAGCTTTGATAACGATAAGCAATAACACAACAAGATAACCAAAGATGGAAACGATAAACGATACAACGTTCATATAAAACGCAGCAACGTCATCTCACCAGCAAGAATCTCGAAGAGAGAAACCGGCTAAACAATGAGGAACAAGTTCTTAAAAGTTTTACAAACCCAGATTATTCGTAGATAAGAAGGAGAGCTAACACTTGCTCTTTATACTACTAATATCGTTAACACTGTTAACGTTTATTAACCGCCGTGACGTTGACATCTGCAACCGACATTCTCAACTCCACAGCTCATCAGTACAGCTCACCATTACCATTATTCGCACGTGACTCTATTCTTCTTATCCTCTTCACACGTGGCAGATGCCAGCTCCCAAATGCTATATCAAAGCTCCCCTACCAAAAGGTTCAAAAGCTGGAAACTTCTTTTGCAAGTCAAAATGATACTCCCACGTTGCCTCAGCTTCAGTCTCGTTTGTCCACTGTACCAATACCATTGTTGCAGCTCGTCCTTGCCTCTTGACCATCTTCCGGTCCAAGATAGCCACAGGTTCCTTGAGAAGAACATCAACAACTACAGACGGTAGCTGAGTCGAAGTGAGCACATTACCTACTACTGCTTTTAATTGGGAAACATGGAACACCGGATGTGTAAGTGATCCTTCCGGGAGCGATAGCTTGTATGCGACCTTACCACAGCGATCAACTACCTTATAGGGACCAAAGTACGTCGGAGACAGCTTCTGATTGGAATGAACTACCACAGAACCCTGACGATAAGGCTGCAATTTGACAAAAACCGCATCTCCCAATGCAAACTCCCTCTCCGTACGATGAGAATCAGCGAACTGCTTCATGCGATGCTGAGCTCTTAAGAGGTGAAACTTCAGAATCAAAAGCATTTGTTCCCTTTCCTGCTAACTTCGTGCCACCACTGCCACCTTAGATTCTCCAGGTAAATAAGGAAGGTGTAGAGGAGGAGCTTGTCTATAAACAGCTTCAAACGGACTAATCTGTGTTGCAGTATGAAAACTGGTATTATACCAAAATTCAGCTAACGACAACCATTGGCTCCACATGTGAGGACGGTCACTGCACATACAGCGGATATAAGTCTCCAAGCACCTATTCACTACCTCGGTCTGACCATCACTCTGAGGGTGATAAGCACTGGAAAAATGCAGATCAACACCTTGCAGGGTAAACAGTTCACGCCAAAATGTGCTAAGAAACACTGTGTCGCGATCACTTACAATAGAACGAGGGCACCCATGGAGCCTGTAGACAGTATCCAGAAACGCTTGAGCAACAAACATTGCAGTGTATGGATGAACCAATGCCATGAAATGTGCCGCTTTCGTGAGTCTGTCCACAACCACAAAGATAACTGCTTTTCTTGCAGATTCCGGGAGACCATCGATGAAATCCATAGATAAATCAGTCCAAACTGCTTCAGGGATGTCAAGTGGTTGTAATAAACCTGGATAAGCTGCAGTATCATATTTGCATTGCTGGCAAACAGTGCAACTGCGAATATAAGTTTGAATATCCACGGACATGCCTCACCAGTAAAACAAACCTTTTACTTTCTGATATGTTGCATCACGACCAGAGTGACCTCCCGTACCAGAGCATTGCATCCACTGTAAAATGGTGTTGCGTAATTGAGGATCATTAGGCACTACAATCTTACTCTTCCTTTGCATAACAGATTGTACCCAAGAGTAATGCTTCCTCGCATTTGGATTTGAAGAGATCTCCACAATGAGCTACTTTAACTCTGTATCCGTTTCATAGTGAGTTTGAATGTCTTTCAGCAAGTCACATTCTAACACGGACATAGCCATATGAAGTACCTCAGCTCCATCGACTCGAGATAACGCATCGGCAGCCACATTTTCCTTTCCTTGCCTGTATTGTATCTCATAATCGAATTCCAGCAATTTGGGAAGCCATTGCTGTTGAATTGGTGTGTTCAAACGTTGCTCCAGAAGATACTTGAGGGTTCGTTGATCCGTTTTAATAACAAAGTGGTTAGGAAGTAGGTAATGACACCACTTCTGCACAGCAAACACCACATCTAAAAGCTCCTTCTCGTAAATGGATAAATTCAACTGTTTCCCCTTCAAGTGAAGGCTAATAAAAGCCAAAGGATGTCCCTCTTGCATAATTACTGCTCCAATTCCCCTCATACTTGCATCAGTTTCTACCAAGAAAGGCTTATCAAATACTGGTAAGGCTAAGACAGGAGCTTGGCTTAACGCTTTTTTCAATCTTGTAAAAGCCTCCGTAGCATCAGCTGTCCACACAAATGAATCTTTTTTTGTCAGCAGAGTCAAGGGTCTAGCAATTGTGCCAAAATTCTTGACAAAACGCCGATAATATCATGCTAAACCCAAGAACCCACATAACTGCTTCAAGTTAACTGGTACTGGCCACTCTGCAACAGCGTTGACCTTGGCAGGGTCCGTAGACACACCACCAGCAGCAATAAAATGCCCCAAATACTCAACTTTAGCTGTTGCAAAAGTGCACTTACTCTCCTTGGCATACAACTGGTTCAACCTCATAGTAAGAAAAACTTGTTGTAAGTGTGTGATGTGATCCTCCATAGTCGAACTATAGACCAAAATGTCATCAAAAAAGACAAGGACAAACTTACGCAGGAACTCTTTGAACACTGAATTCATCAACCCTTGAAATGTTGCAGGGGCATTGGTTAAGCCGAAGGAATCACTAGATATTCGAAATGTACACTGTGCGTTTTGAATGCCGTCTTGTGAATGTCTTCAGGTTCCATTCGAACCTGATGATAGCCTGCTCGCAAATCAATTTTAGAAAAGACTGCAGAACCTCCCAATTCATCCAATAAATCCTCAATCAAGGGAATAGGGAATCTGTTCTTGATTGTCAAACCGTTTAACCCCCTTTAGTCCACACACAACCACCAAGTTCCATCCTTCTTCTTTACCAATACTACCGGAGAGGAGAAAGGACTTGAACTGATACGAATGGTGCCAGCTTTCAACAAATCCTGAACAATCCTGTCAATTTCGTCCTTCTGATAGACTGCATAACGATAAGGTCTCTGATTAACATAGTCAGAACCTTCTTTCAACACAATCTTGTGGTTATGATTTGCTCTGAAAGGAGGAAGAGCTGTTGGTTCCTCAAAAATGTCAGAGTAGTTCTGCTTCAACTTCAAGATCGCTTCATTAGTGGCGTTTATGCTGTGACTTGTCTCTATTGCAAACAACATCATATCAGTTTGCTCCACTACTTCCTGAGCGCATATCATGGACATCTGAGCTCCTTCATCTTGAGCTTTATTAAATTTGGTAGCCTTCATTGTTCTAACAGCTCCTTGTTTGATTCCATGAAGCAAAATTCTTTGTTTTTTCCACCAGAATCCCATTTCTAGCTTCTGCAGATTCCATGTCATATCTCCTAATGGTGCTAACCACTGAACTCCAAGAACCATATCACAACCTCCTAGTGGAATTACCATAAAATCGTCCTTGAAAAGGTTACCTTGGAACGACCACTCAAAATGCGAAACCCTCCCCTGTACACCAAGCTTACTTCCATCTGCAACCGTCACATTGGCAAACCCTGCTGATTGAACTGTAACTCCAAGTGCTTTAGCCGCGCGAGGGTCCACAAAATTGTGTGTTGAGCCAGTATCCAAGAGGATGAACATTACCCTCTTCCCATGCGTACCCCTCACCTTTAAAGTACGATAGTCAGTGATCCCTGAGACAACACTGATTGAGACTCTTGGCGTGTCTATATCATCCTTAGTAGTAATCAGACTCTGAATGTTCTCCCTCACCAGGTTCTTCCTCCACCTCTATCATATAAACCTGAGTTTTTTTGTGCTTCAGATAGTGATCAGGGGTGTGTTTCTCATCACAAATGTAACATCGCCCCTTAGCACGTCGCTCACTCATTTCCTCCTGTGATAAGAATCTTCTGTTCTTTGGTGGTTGATAACCAGTGTCACCTTCAGTAGCATGTTCACTTGTTTAGCTACTCCATGATTCTTCACCGTTGAACTGGCAGTGTTCGATTTCGAAGACGACCACCCTCCTGAGCTTCCCTTCTGATGAGGGTGAGCCTTCTCATACAATCGTCCCAACACTAAGCATTGACGAACTGACTGGGGTTGAAACATGCGGATATGCCTTTGTGTGTCCAACCTGAGTCCCGCTAGATAAGCTCTCATTAAGTACTCCTCCGAGAGCGTCACCCTGTTCCTGATCAACTCAAAAAGTTGATGATAATCAACAATACCATTCGTTTCTTGCAACTGTTTAAGCTCTGCAATAGGGTCATCCAACACATCCTCAAAGCGCTCCTACAAAAACAGTTTATAAGATGGCCAATCACGCAAAACATTGCTTCCCAACGGCGTCTTAACCAAGGACTAATGCCAAGCCGCCGCAAGACCGTCAAAATGCATCGCTGCCATCTTAACCTTGAAATCTCCTGTGGTGAAATCAAGAGAGAAAAAGTCCTCCACCTTGAAAAACCACTCCGATATGCGTTCTCCATTGAATCTGGGGAAATCGACCTTCCCAACCCGAGTTAACCCCGAGTAATGATTCTGATAACCTGATCCATCACCTCTGTTTTGATAACACGAACCATCTCCTCTGTTTTGGTAACCCGATCCATCACCTCTGCTTTGATATCCCGATCCATCTCCTCTACTATGATCATAACTCTCCACCAAGCGCTCCAGTGTTGCCGATACTACCGGTGCTCCACCATCACAGATTTGTTTTCCACTGGATGAGGGTTATTGTCCAGGCCTCATCTTCACCATTTCAAACATATCGGCAATGTTTGCATCATTTTTTTTATTTTGTTCAGCAATCGCAACTTCTAAAGCTGAAGTTCGATCAAGTACCTGAGCGATCTGAGAACCCAATGTAGTTTCCGTCACTGGAACCACCGATCCACCCGTTTCCACCACCTCTTCAGCTCGAGTAAGCTGAGATCTCGTTTCCACCGCCATCGTTTCCAAGGACTCGCTTGGCTCTGATACCAATGATAACGATAATCAATAACACAACAAGATAACCAAAGATAGAAACGATAAACGATACAACGTTCATAGAAAACGCAACAACGTCATCTCACCAGCAAGAATCTCGAAGAGAGAAACCGGCTAAACGATGAGGAACAAGTTCTTAAAAGTTTTACAAACCCAGATTATTCATAGATAAGAAGGAGAGCTAACACTTACTCTTTATACTACTAATTTCGTTAACACTGTTAACGTTTATTAACCGCCGTGACATTGACATCTGCAACCGATATTCTCAACTCCACAGCTCATCAGTACAACTCACCATTACCATTATTGGCACGTGACTCTATTCTTCCACTACAAGAAAATTGGTGATTAGCGATTACAAATAGCGACTACATATGAAATCGCCAAAAATAACGACTACATAGTGACTAATTGGCAACTATTTTGTGACTACAGGTAATTAGTCGCTACTGAATCACTCTATAGTGACTAATTGATGCAGTCGGTACGGTGGTCGTATTTTAACGACTACGAGGCGACTATTTTGTTGATGGAATTATGTCGTCGCAACTTAGTCGCTAAATTAACGACTACAATACGAACATAGTCGTATACTTTGGCGACTAAGCTGCGACTCATTCGACGAGTCATAAGATAGACGTATCGTGGTCGTAAAATAGTCGCTAAATTAACGATTACGGTACCGACCACATTAGGTAGTCGTATATTTGGCGACTGCACGGCGACTCATACGGCGAGTCATTTCATAGTCATCTCGTAGTCGCCAAATAGTCCCAAAATACAGTTAAAAAAACATGTTTTCCATGTAGGGGTTGGTGTACCAACTCTTATTAAGTAGTCGCCTATTAGTCACCTAGGAAAGTCTATAAAAACGAGTTGCACTCATTTGTTCTCTTCATTCCAAGACAAGTCATTTTCCTTTCCTAAAAAAAAAATTCTAAATCAAAAAAAAAAGTTTGGCTTTATATAATCTTATATTTTCTCCCAAAAAAAAATATATATATATATATATTATATATATTTTTATAATGGCGGGATATTACAATTATGGTGGTAATGGTGGTAATTATCGGGAGTAGATGTACAAGAGGTTCGATGAAGTGACGAAATTTTTTTCATCTGAATTTGAAGTGAGGGTGGATCAATTCTTATCGTTTGCAAGTAGCCAAGATACAGTTCGGAATAATGGGGGTAAGTTTCTCTGTCCATGTAGTGTTTGTAAGAACAATAGATGTCTCTCGGGTAGAAGAGTTATGAGTCATCTGTTTAGTAATGGATTTATGCCAGATTATTATGTTTGGTATAACCACGGAGAAGAAATCAATTTGGATATAGGAAGTAGTTACATTGATAGGACGCATGATGGGAGTCATGAAGAAATGGGTAATGTAGTAGAAGATCCATATGTGGATATGGTGAATGATGCATTTCGTTATAATGTGGGTTTAGATGATAATTATCATCAAAATGATAGTTATGAGAATGTGGAAGAACCGGTACAAAACCATTCACATAAATTTTACGACTTGTTAGATAGTGCAAAAACTCTTTTATATGATGGTTGTTGTGAAGGTCACTTGCAATTGTCATTAGCTGCTCGAGTCATGCAAAATAAGGCGGAGTATAATATGAGTGAAAAGTTAGTAGATTCGGTTTGCGGAATTTTGACAGATTATTTACCAGAAGGCAACCAGTCTACCGGTTCAAATTACGAGACAGAGAAATTGATGCGTAATTTAGGCCTTCCATATTATACAATTGATGTTTGTATTAACAATTGTATGATTTTCTGGAAAGAAGACGAAAAGGAAGAGACATGTCTATTTGGTGGTTCACCAAGATGGAAGCCTAAGGAGGACCGACGGAGAACAAGAGTATCATATAGTCGTATGTGGTATCTACCTATTGCTGATAGGTTGAAGAGAATGTATCAGAGCCAAAAGACTGCAGCGGCAATGAGATGGCATGCAGAACACCAATAAAAAGAGGGTGTAATGAATCATCCTTCTGATGCGGCGGAGTGGAGATATTTCCAAGAGCTTAATCCTTGGTTATCAGAAGAACCCCATCACGTCTACCTTAGATTATGTACCGATGGGTTCAATCCATTTGGCATGTCTCGTAATCATTCGCTGTGGCCTGTGATCTTGACCTTATATAATTTACCCCCTGGTATGTGAATGAATATGGAGTACTTGTTTCTTACAATTCTGAATTCTGCGCCAAATCATCCGCGAGCTAGCCTCGATATCTTCCTACAACCTCTTATTGAGGAGTTAAAAGAGTTGTGGTCTACTGGAGTCGATGCATACGATGTGTCTTTGAATCAAAACTTTAATCTAAAAGCAGTGCTGATGTGGACGATAAGCTACTTTCCGGCGTATAGCATATTATCGGGATGGACCACCGACGGTAAATTATCTTGTCCAATTTTCATGGAAAGTACAAAGTCGTTTTATCTACCCAAAGGAAGGAAGATATGTTGGTTTGATTTTCACCGAAGATTCTTGCCTCATGGTCATCAATTAAGGAAGAACAAAAAAGATTTCCTGAAGGGAAGAGACGGTTCTAACAACTATCCACCGCAGTCTTTAACTGGTGAGCAAGCTTATTACGAGCGTTTGAAATGTGTAAAAAACCAGGGAAGTCGGTGGTAACGGTCATGAAAAGAAGATGCCAGGCTATGGAAAGGAACATAATTGGCACAAAGAAAGCTTATCATGGTCGCTACCTTATTGGAAAGACCCAATCTCCGACATAATATTGATGTGATGCATACCGAGAAGAATTTTGTGGACAACATCTTGTATACTCTTATGAGTGTACATGGTAAATCTAAAGACAACATCATGTCAAGATTGGACATAGAACAATTTTGTTCTCGACCACACTTACATATTGATAGGAAGGGTAAAGCTCCATTCCCAGCATATACATTGACAAAGGAAGCCAAAACAAGTTTATTGGAATGTGTCAAGCATGCGGTGAAATTTCCAGATGGTTATTCGTCAGACTTGGCTAGTTGTGTTGATTTGATCAATGGCAAGTTTTCAGGAATGAAGAGTCATGATTGCCATGTTTTTATGGAGCGACTTCTTCTATTTATCTTCACAAAACTCCTAGACCGAAACGTTCACCTTGCATTATCAGGTATTACAGATTACTTATTTAATTAAATAAGTACTATATATTTTTAAATAAAATTTCCTAAGACATGCAATTTGAATACATTTTCAGGGATTGGAGCATTTTTCAGGGACTTATGCTCAAGAACATTGCAAAAAAATCGCATTCAAATTCTTAAACATAACATTGTTTTGATCTTATGCAACTTAGAAAAGATATTTCCACCATCATTTTTTGATGTGATGGAGCACCTGCCTATACATTTCCCATATGAAGCAGAATTGGGAGGCCCTGTCCAATATAGGTGGACGTATCCTTTTGAATTTTTTTTCAAAAAGTTGAAAGGAAAAGCGAAGAACAAAAGATATGCGGCTGGATCAATCGTTGAGTCATATATCAATGACGATATTGCTTACTTCTCTGAGCACTACTTTGCCGATGATATACAAAGAAAATCAAGGTATAATTAAATGCATATATAGGTAAATGAAATTATAATTTATACTTAATTTGAATTACTTTTAATTATCTTATTTGATCAGGTTAACAAGATTCTATGAAGGTTGAAGTCCCAATACATCATGTCCCTGGAGTCCCTAATATATTTACTCATGTCGGTCGTCCAAGTGGGGAAATGCATGAAGTATGGCTTTCAGAGAGAGACTATTAGTACGCACATGCATATGTTTTATGGAATTGTGACTATTTTCAACCAATTAAGAGGTATATAATATAGACTCCCAAATATATAGACTCCACCATTTTTTCTCATAT
This sequence comes from Camelina sativa, assembly GCF_000633955.1. NCBI lineage: Eukaryota > Viridiplantae > Streptophyta > Magnoliopsida > Brassicales > Brassicaceae > Camelina > Camelina sativa. Next base: position 21,652,397 of record NC_025698.1, on the reverse strand, counting down.
ATAATAAATATATTTTATTTTCTAAGTATGTTCGAGGATTTTCTTTCTACCAAATATCCTGAATTAACCGAAAAAGAACTTTCCACGAAAAGAGCTGAAGAATATCATGTGTGGGTGAAAGATTATGTAAGTATACTCGAACGCATGTAACCGACTCTGTTTGTGCATTTATTTATATCATTGATAATATTTATATGTATATAATAATGTTTGACCTTATTATATATATATATATATCCAGGTTATATACTGGAACACCACAAATCCATTTTCTACTTGGGTTCAAGAGATAGTGCATGGACATTTACACAAGGTCAAAACTTGGCCAATATACTTTACAAGAGGCTATGTGTTTCATACGCAGAATCACGGTGCTGGACGAAAGACATGTAACTATGGTGTATGTGTTAAAGGTGAAAATTACACTGATGCATCTAATGGTACAGATTTCTATGGGAACTTAACTGATATCATAGAACTTGAGCACGAAGGGATGACCAATTTGAAAATCACACTTTTTAAGTGTAAGTGGTATGATCTTGTCATTGGTAGAGGGACTCGGAAGAGCAATAGTGGCGTTGTTGACGTGAACTCTTCGAGAAAATTCAACAAATATGAGCCATTCATTTTAGGTACGTAAGACTCAATATAGTTTAGATATAAGTTTATTTAATGTAACTATCCATACTAAATTTCGATTTTGCAAACAGCATCTCAAGCAGATCAAGTTTGCTATATTCCGTATCCATACACAAAGAAACCAAAGCGGGAGTGGCTAAGTGTTCGGAAACTAAATCCGAGGGAAAACATTTCAGGAGAATATGAAAACAATGAACCGACTTTGTTGCAAACAGAAAATGATGATGCTGTATTGATGACTACAGTTGAAGATCTCATAGTCGATAGTTTGGTAGAAGACACTAATCCAATAAACCTTGATCGTAAGATGAATTGCAGTGTAATTTATCATCTTCTGATGATGAAGAACAAGAAGACGAAGAACAATATGCGTAGTATATTTAATATATTATGTATTATTATTTGGCAAAATTACTATGTATTTGTATTTTATTTTTTTTTCTTTTTACTGTGCAATAGTATTGTGTAATATTATAAAAATTATTCAGTATTTTATAAATAAACCTTGGTTAATTAATCTTTGTAATTTAAATTTTAAAATTTGGGCTTAGATTACAGGCCCAGCTTAAAATTACCTAAACCCAACACTAATCCTAACTAAACCCAAACCCAAATCCATTCTCAACTCTTTTCTTCCTCTCGATTCCCCCAAATTCCTAAACCCTAATCCATCAAAGCTCTCATCTCTCATCTCGCATCCTTCGCCTCCTCTCGATTCCCCGACTTGTCTGTAACCCTAACCCTAATCCTTTGCATCCTTCGCATCATCTCTCATCTTGCATCCTTCGCATCCTTCTCATCTCTCATCTCGCATGCTTCACATCATCTCTCACACGATGCCTAATCAAGGAAGAAAGAGGAAAATTGCTCCTAACCTTTCTCAGAGAGTCGGAGTGTCAACACCAAATCAACGGCCGCGCACTCTACCCAGTCAATATAACTTCAAGCTGGCGGTCCAATTTCCTCCTCCGCTGCAGACGCCTGAAGTACAACGACAGTCATCAGCGGCCCAGATCCGAAATTATCCTCCGCCTCAACAGCTTTTTCAGAACTCCTACACTCACCCACCACAACCTCAAGTACACCCGACTCCTTCTGAAGAAGTCCACTACAATCCATCGCATCCTCCAACTCTTCAGGTTGACCCTCCGCCTTCTCCAGTTGAAGTCTCTCCCACTCGCAGTCATCATTCGCATCCATCGTCTCAAGGCAACAATTTCCAAGCTGATTATCCTCTGGTGTTGCCGGAACTCCAGGAGGACACATTGCATGCTCTAAATGCGCTGCTTGTGGTGCCAAAAAGACATGAGTTTACCTCCGTCCTCTCTCCCATTCCCCTACCAAAGACCGAATGGTATGGTTAGGTCTCGTCTCATTTCATAGTAGTGTTTAGGTCTTGTTTAGGTCTTACTGGTTTTGGTTTTGTTTAGGTCTTGTTTAGGTCTCATTGGTCTTGGTTATAAAGTGTTTGCTCTCTGATGCGATTACAAACTCTTTGAATAATGGTGCACACAACTCTTGATGGTCAATTTTGAAGCTATGGTGTATCGTTTCTTAAGAGATCATCCTTCTTCTTCTTAGTTTAGTTGATATCATAGACAGCATTAAGTTTGATTATTGATTTTCTTTAGCCTTTGGTTTTGTTATTTTGAGTGTCTTTGATGGTTGCCTTTGGTTTTATTGTTTCATGTGTATTGAGGTTTGATCGTGACACTGGATCTAAGCTTGTTCGGAAGATTACTAAAGTTCTTTTAAACAAATTCGAAGGTCCTTACTACAGCTGGACATGTGTGCCTCGGGAAAAACAGGAAAGATACTTCATTGAGTTTGCGGTTAAGTGTTCTGTCCTCTAGCCTTCATATATAGCTTTAATCTTCCTATACTGCTTTACTCTTCATATATTGCTTTATTTACTTGTGCTTCTTTTCACTCACATTAGCTATTTTCTTTTTGTTTTTTTGTAGAAAACCCACACTTGGGATCCTTTGATAACTGGGACTGTTCAAGCTAACTTCGAGACCATCTGTCAAAATTGGCTCAAAGACATGGTTAGCACCGTGAGAACTACTAGACGCCAACCTAAATGGATTGGAAATACTATATGGACAACAATGACAGAATACTGGGACACTGAAGAAGAACGACAAAGGAGCAAAACATATTCTGATGCCCGTATGTCTGACCGTAATGGCCTCGGTCCTCATGTCCACCTCTCAGGGCCAAAGTCGTATCGACAGATTCAAGGCGAAATGGTGAGCCAATTCTGTTGTTACACCTTCGCCACTTTTATTTTTGACCTAGGTGTTACATTAAAAATTTACTTGTCTGTTTCTCAACATTGCAGTAAGAGGAATTGGGAAGAGAAGTATGTATTGGTGAGGTTTTCATCAAGGCACATACAAAGCCTGATGGGACATATGTTGATCGGAAGGCAGGGAAGATAGCATAAACATATGAGAAGAATGTGCAAGAGAGGTTGTCTCAGCTCGAGGAAGATCCTTATGCTGTCTCAGATGGTTATTCACGGCCCCGGGAGCTCACAACAGAAAAATATATAGAAATCTTTCTTCAGGTTATGTTGCAGAAATTGCTCAACAATCCGAAATTATTGCTAGGCAGAAGGAGAATATTGACGAGTTCGACTTGGTGGGGCAGTTTCTGCGGGAATGTGATCCACGGTTCAAGCAGTTCTTGACAACCCATTCAGCTAAAGAGACAACCATAGAGCTTGTTCAACAAGAAGATCCAGCTTCAACTCCATAGGTTACTCTATGTGTTACCTACTAATTAACTCTTTTTTGATGAACTCAATGGCGACTCTAAGTGTTGTACTTTGTGTTTTGGAAACTATAATAACTTTTAAGTACAATGTATTTTGGCATGAATATTATGTGTTGCTTTAGGTTTCCAATTTAGAATCATTTTTTGGTTTGGTTTACAGGATTAAAAAGAAAAAAGAGAAATTACAATATTCTATATCCAATTTCATAAAACATTAGTCGCCAAATAGTCATCAAATTTTAACAATATAGCCAAAAACTAAAGTGACTATATAGTGACTACTACATATATTAGTCGCCAAAACGTCACCAAAACTTATACGACTATTTCCCGACCACATTAAGCAACCCATTTGTTCAGGTTTCTTAATCACACAATAGTCGCAAACTAGTCACTATAAATAACGACTACATGATGACTACTATAATCTATGTACATAGTCGTACAGTAGTCGCAAAATAGTCACTATAAATTACGACTAAATGATGACTACTGTGTGACAACATGTATATAGTCGTAAATTAGTCGCATAATTGCGACTAATTTACGACTACAACAATTAGCGACTCTCGATTCACGACTGTATGAAATAGTCGCTAATTAGTCGTAACTCTTTATTTTGCGACTACATGGCGACTAATAGTGTAGTCGCAAAATACGTGTTTTCTTGTAGTGTTCTTATCCTCTTCACACGTGCAAGATGCAGCTCTCAAATGCTATATCAAGCTTCTTGGCTTCTAATAGAAACTCATGAACAAAAGGTCGTAGCTTTATCATATATTCGTTGCATCTCCATAGATCAAGCCTTGAATCATCTTCTTCGAGAAGATACTTCTCCTTTATAGAAAAGTCTGAAACAAGCGTTGAGTGGATAAGCGTGTGGTCCAAGTCAAGGACTAGGTGAAGCTTCTTCTTCTTGTTGTCGTTGAGAGATGCGAGTTCTGTCAACCTCGCAGTCGCAGCATCGTACGCGAGGTTCAATTGTTGTAATCTCTTGACAAAATCATCGATCAAGCAAAGCGATGACGAAGATGACTCCTCTTGCCTTTTGGATTTGGGTTGCGGACTTGCGGTGGATTCTCTGCAGGCATTTTCAACAAAAGCCCTCTTCTCTAACAACCAAAAAAACAAAACCCCTAGTTTTATCGGAGCCCTAGAGAGGAAACACCAATTACATAATCTTTTTTATTAACATCAATCAAATACTTTGTATATATTTAGATCAGACTAGATTATGCCATTTAAAAAAAAAAATACCACTATAGTTATTTTTCCAGAAATACAACAAATCTATCCCTCACTGTTTTCGATTTTAACCCTAACCGCAGCGGGCTCTTTTGTTGGTTTTGACGCATCAGCCCATTTTGATCCGCGTCATAATAAAACAAATTTAATGAAAATTATAACAAATATAATTTTTTCGAGTTTGATTTCATTGTTATTGGAAAAAAAAAATTATGCTGTTTGTTAGTATGCAACTTATAATAACAATTAAACAAATCACCAGTCATTGAAAAAGATTACGATTTAGGGAGTAATATAGTTTATATTAACCACGAAGTGGTGGGTTAATAGTTCTAGCTTGGTGGAAGAGTCGTTTTGTTGGTTTTGGCTATGAATCGATTTTACTCGAGTGCATTGTTCAGTTTTATCCCTATATCCACATGGGTATAAGCCTATTGCGTACCACCCATTTGCAAATTTTAAAGACCCGTAGGATATCCTCTCCCCAAAAATTAGTCTCGGACTTTTCCATAGATCCAGAGATTTATCTTTTTTTATCAAAAAAAAAAGAAAAAAAAACATAATTCATATTTTACTTATATTCAAAATCACCAATCACCAGTCATGAAAATTTCTTATTAATCTTACTTTCATAGTTTTTTAAATGACCGATAGAATAGCGAGGAAGCCTCTTTCTTTTATTAACTATGACCTTTAGGTACACAAAAAAAAAAGTAGGTTAAAACTTATGTAGAACTATATAGTCTAATGAGGGAAAAATGACCATTTTATACCTGTACCTTCTTAAAAGTGTGAATTTCTACCTGTATAATTTGCTAGTGCCAATGTAAATATGTACAATAAAAAAATTGAAAATTCATACCTATATTTCTAAAATTGAGCCGAATTTGAAATCCATACGTGGCACCGTGTTCATGAAACAACGTCGTTTTGGCTCTTTTTAGTTCAAAAAAAGTTGAAAATACAACACTTGTAACTTGAACCCATGACCTCTAACAATTCTAACATAAGACTTAACCAGCTGATCCCACAGCCAGTTTCGAAAATGTGTTACACATTTATAATTATAAACTTAAACAATTATCGAAAATATCGTTTTTGTAATTATGCATAAATAAATCAACAATAACGGATCTAAAAATCTAGATATTTAATCCTCTAATTAGTTTTTAAATAATCCAAAAGGTTCTGCTCAGGAAACCGATTTCCTAAACTCATAACAATTGAATTTCCTAGAGTTTCTAAAGACAAATAATATTTTACATTAATTACTCAACGATTGCGTTGTTATGGAAATTCAATTATTATGAGTTTAGGAAATCGGTTTAATTCTTTTCATAACTCATAATAATCCGTTTACAGTCTTAAAGATGTCAAGAAATTGTCGATTCTATTCTATATGCGTCGAGAGAGCAGTTCATTCTATGTTACGGAAGTCAAGAGAGCAGTCAATTCTATTTAAGGAAGTTAAGAGCAGTCCATTCTACAGGGGTCAAGTGGGAGCATTCTATACCACACTACGGTGGTCCTTGGGAACACAAGTTGTAAATAAATAAAATATCCCACTGGTTTTTCATCTTTTAACGTGAAAAGATGAAACCGGCCTCAGTTTCATGCCTTTATTACTTTGGCTAGAATGTGTAAATATTTGTGTCGTCTTGGTTTTTATTTCATTTCGTAAAAAAAAAAATACTATTTCCTTTTTTTATTATTACAGAGGAAATAAAAGGTAATTTTTTTAATACTCCGAAAAGTACTAAGAGTAAAACAGCTATTTTTCAACTCTCAATAGTATGATTTAAGAAATTGTAAATTACAAGAATAACTTTCTAACAAAAAAAATGAAACGATATCAGACTTTTCTGTAGACGTTATGGAATGGACTGCTCCCTTGACGCATATAGAATAGTCTTCTCCTCTTAACTTCCGTAAAATAAATTTTTAACAAAAAAAAAAAACTTCCGTAAAATAAATTGGAATGCATTCTGATACAATAATGAACAATGAACTATAATAAATTGGAACTATGACCCTGAAGAGTTTCAAAATAAAACTAAAAAAAAAAGGATATGTTTCAAAATGACACAATTTTTATTTACTTTTTGGGATGAAAAATAGCTTCTTCGTCTTGGGCGCTTCATCTTCTCAAAATTGTAATTCTTCGCCGCTTCGTCGTTTGGGTACTGACCAAGATAACACAATTTTTCTCAATCTGTCTCTCGGTCTCTTTTTACATCCCTTAGTCGCAAGTTTGGACTTGTAAATTAAGACTTCGCTTCTGCTCCAGCGAAGATTAGTGGGGTTTTGGAGATTTCTAATCAAAGACCGTGCTTGGATATGTACTTCATCTTCCTCAAATTGCAATTTTGTTTATTTCTACTTTATTCGTTTTTGGGTGATTTCGGTTTGAATACTAAATCTTCAGAATTGTAATGCGGTGCAGAGATTCCAGGGTCAGACTTGTCTTTCGGAGGTAACATTTTTTTTTGCTGGATTTCTGAGATTAATTATTATGCTTCTTATTTCTGCAGCTAAACAAAATTTACCTGAAAGTTAATATAATAAGGGAATTTAGATGATGTGATATGATCCTCCCAAGGATTTGGCATCTTCGAGTTGGTTGATAGAGACACCTTGATTCTAAAGACGACGAAGCCTCAAGAATAAGGATGGTGGAATGAATGGTCGCACAAGAGTTGCGGAAAGACTCTTGATATACCGGTTTGATCTTTCAGCCTCACACCAAAAAGATCAGATCTCTCAGCCTCGCACCAAGGAGATCGGGGTTTTGACTATCGGAATCACACCAAGTAGTCGGTTTTGATTGTTGGAATCACACCAAGCAATCGGTTTTGTTCACAAAGAACAGAAGAGAATCACTCTCAAAAAGAAAAGGTTTTGATAAAAAGTTGGATTGTTATTTCAATGATCTTACATGAGTTTATATAGGATAAGAAAACTTGGTAACAAAGCCAAGTATTAACTAGTCTTAAAACTTAAAAAAAACAATTAAGATAGATGGTTAAATGAAGACCCAATTCTTGTGCATGTATCCTTTCCTCCAAAGTGACTCTAGGTGCATGTATCTCAATTTTCGTCACTCTTCTTTGACCACAAAATAAAGTGATTATTTTGGGCTTTCTTGGACTTGAATTAGGTTCAAAGTGGGCTGGACTTGATAGGTATCATCCCCAATAGATTTTCCAATGCTCTCTTTGACCATAAGCTCTTGAATAAGCCCATTTAGTGCATCCTTTAGCTTCTTAGCTTTTGCTCTAGTCATTGGTCCTTCAGGTACAAGCAATGGTTCCTCAGCTACAAGCTCCTCAGGTTCAAGCTCAGCTACATGTTCCTCAGCTTCAAACTCAGCTACAAGCTCATCCTCCTTAGCCCCATCCATGATCACATCATCCCCCTCCTCTTGAAAAGGATTTGACCTCAAATCTGGATCATCTGCCACAAAAGGAACCAAATCAGAAACATTAAAGCTTGAACTCACATTGTACTTACCTTGAAGATCAAGTTGGTAAGCATTGTCATTAATCTTTCTTGTGATCTCAAAGGGTCCATCGATTCTAGGCATCAGTTTTGACTTCCTTTCAGCTGGAAACCGTTCTTTTCTCAAGTGAACCCACACTTGGTCTCCTGGTTTGAAAACCATCTTGCGCCTTCCTTTGTTTGCTTGTTTTGCATACTGCTTTGTCTTCTCCTCAATGTTGATTCTAGCTTTCTCATGGATCTGTTTGACAAGGTCAGCTTTCTTTTTCCCATCCAAGCTAGCTCTTTCACTCAAAGGTAGAGGGGTTAGATCCAATGGAGATAAAGGATTAAAGCCATAAACAATTTGGAATGGAGAAAACTTAGTTGAAGAATGAACTGATTGATTGTATGCAAACTCAACATGTGGTAAACATTCTTCCCAAGTTTTAATGTTCTTTTTGATCAAAGCTCGCAAGAGAGTAGACAAAGTTCTATTAACTACTTCAGTTTGACCATCAGTTTGTGGATGACAAGTAGTGGAGAATAGTAACTTAGTCCCTAGTTTAGACCAAAGTGTTTTCCAGAAGTAACTCAAAAACTTTGTATCCCTATCAGAAACAATTGACTTAGGCACTCCATGCAAACGAACAATTTCTTTGAAGAACAACTCAGCAACATGCAAAGCATTATCAGTTTTGTGACAAGGTATGAAATGCGCCATTTTTGAAAATCGTTCAATAACCACAAAAACTGAATCTTTACCAGTCCTAGTTCTAGGCAAACCAAGCACAAAATCCTTAGAAATATCATGCAAAGGCTGAGTAAAAATAGGATGTGGATACTTTACCGTGATGTTGTTGATAGCTCTACAATCAACACACATGCGCCAACTTCCATCCTTTTTGGGCACAATTAGGAATGGGACTGAACATGGGCTCATGCTCTCTCTAACATGTCCCTTCTCCATGAGCTCATTATCTTGTCTTTGCAACTCCAATGTCTCCACAGGATTAGTCCTATAAGCTGGTCGGTTTGGAAGTGATGCACCAGGAACAAAGTCTATTTGGTGTTCAATACCACGGATAGGTGGTAAACCTTTCGGATTGTCCTCCGGGAATACGTCCTCAAAATCCTGCAAAAGAAAGGTTATCTCACTCGGTAACACCGGTGCAAGGTCAGAAAAATTCATGAGAGTTTCTTTGAAAACAAACATGATCAAAGATTGTTTTGAAAATAAAGCTCTCTTAACCTCTCCTTTTCTCACAAAGAAATTTGAATGCCTCACAGGTTTTCTCTCACAGGCCTTTGACTTGGTTTTTCTCAAACTCTCGCTCTCTTTTTGGTGAATTGTGTTTGTGGGGTCGCTCATGGTGTTTGTTTCTTTCCTCTGCTTGAGAATCAACTGATCTTGATAAACTTCATGAGGTGTCAACGGAACTAAAATGATCTTCTTGCCTTTGAACTCAAAAGAATAACGATTGGTGAAACCATCATGGCTTGTTCTCCGGTCAGATTGCCATGGTCTTCCCAAAAGAATATGACTTGCCTCCATAGGTAGAACATCGCACAAAACCTCATCCTCATATTTCCCAATGACAATAGGAACCTTTACTTGGATACTAACCTTCATCTCACCATCATCATTAAGCCATTGCAGCTTATATGGCTTCGGGTGTTTCTCCGTAGTTAGCCCAAGCTTCTTGACCATTGTTTCACTCGCCACATTAGTACAACTCCCGCCATCAATTATGAGACAACATACCTTATCTCGGACATGGCACCTTGTATGAAATAGATTCTCCCTTTGCTCATGTTCCACAATCACAGTTTGAACACTAAGTGATCTCCTTGCCACCAATATCTCACCCTTTGCTGGAATTTCTTCAAGTTCTTCTAGTGAATCCGAAACCACCTCTTCATTTTCTGATTCAAACTCTCCATTCTCCAAGAGAATCATGGTTCTTCTGTTGGAACATTCATGCGCATAGTGTCCTCTGCCATGACACTTATAACACGTCACATCACGAGCTCGGGTTCTGGTAGCCTCAGCTTTGTCCTTGGTAACTTGATTGGCAACAATTGGCTTCGCTTCAGCCTTTGGAATAACAACTGGCTTTTCTTCCTTCTGGTAACTTGTTTTTGGGTTAGATGAACCAGCACCATAAGTTATCCGCGTAGAACTTCTTCTCTTGAGTTGCTTTTCCACCAAGATTGCTTTATGTAACATCTCTTCAAGCTCCACGTAATGCTCCATCTCAAGCCTATCTTGGACATCTCGGTTCAACCCACTCATGAATCTAGCCATAGTAGCTTCTCGGTCCTCAACCACATCAGCTCTTATCAAAAGAATCTCCATCTCTTGATAGTAATCCTCCACACTTCGACTTCCCTGAGTCAGTCTCCTTAGCTTTTGATGCAGATCGCGGTGGTAATGGCCCGGAACAAACCTTCTCCTCATGATAGCCTTCATCTCAGCCCAAGTCTCAATCGGATATTCGCCATTACGTCTTCGTGAAGTCACCAACTGATCCCACCAGCTAAGCGCATACTCACTAAACTCAACAGCCGCCATTCGCACCTTATTGATCTCAGAATAGTGTTGAAAATTGAAAACTTGTTCTACCTTCTTCTCCCACTCCAAGTAGACATCTGGATCATTCTTCCCAATAAATGGTGGAATTTTAAACTTCAGCCCTCCAATGTTATCATCATTTCTTTCTCTGCCTTCTCGCACACGTCTAGGTCTCCTTCGGCCTCCTTGAGATGAGTTTCCACTACGACTGTAGTAATCTTCAGCTGCTACATCTCTTGGCATTCTTAACTCCTCTCCTACTCTCCTCTGTTGATTAGGCAAGTTTTGTGGTTGCCTTTGTTGTGCTTCTGCTTGAACTTCGTCCAACCTCTCATAGACTGCATTCATCTCAACCCTCATCATCCTCCGCATTTCTCCCAACAATGCTTCCATCTGGATATTTTGAAGTCTCCCGGGTTGTTCTACTTCATGGTTGTTATTTTCTCCGTCAGCCATATTTGAAGAAACCTGCAAGATGAACAAACTCACAAAAACAAAATCCTCACAAGTGTTTACTCTCAAGTGTTTCACTCACAAGTGTTTACTCTCAACTCTCAAAGTGTGTTCTAGTGACTCTCAAAGGTTCTAATAGAACAGAAACCAATCAAACCCAATGTTTTTCCAAAACAGTCGAAACAGAATCAAACTCAGCGAGATACCAAAAGATAAAATAGAACCGATTGATAGAAGTAGATTTTTTTTTTTTGAATAGAAAAGAACTTTTTTTTCTCTCTTTTTTTTTCCTTTTTTTTTTGTTTTGTTTTTTTGTTTTGTTTTTTTCTTTTTTTTCTTTTTGCTTTTTTTTTTTTCTTTTTTTTTTAAGAATAAAATAAATAGAAATAGAAGATGAAAAGATGAGAAGATGAAAATAAAGAAGATGGAAAGATAGAAAGATGATAGATAGAAGATTGAAAGATAGAAAATGATAGGAAGAAGATGAACGGTTAGAAGATGATAAAATGATATAATACCAAACTCAAGGGTGTGCTCTGATACCACTTGATATGATCCTCCCAAGGATTCGGCACCTTCGAGTTGGTTGATAGAGACACCTTGATTCTAAAGACGACGAAGCCTCAAGAATAAGGATGGTGGAATGAATGGTCGCACAAGAGTTGCGGAAAGACTCTTGATATACCGGTTTGATCTTTCAGCCTCACACCAAAAAGATCGGATCTCTCAGCCTCGCACCAAGGAGATCGGGGTTTTGACTATCGGAATCACACCAAGTAGTCGGTTTTGATTGTTGGAATCACACCAAGCAATCGGTTTTGTTCACAAAGAACAGAAGAGAATCACTCTCAAAAAGAAAAGGTTTTGATAAAAAGTTGGATTGTTATTTCAATGATCTTACATGAGTTTATATAGGATAAGAAAACTTGGTAACAAAGCCAAGTATTAACTAGTCTTAAAACTTAAAAAAAACAATTAAGATAGATGGTTAAATGAAGACCCAATTCTTGTGCATGTATCCTTTCCTCCAAAGTGACTCTAGGTGCATGTATCTCAATTTTCGTCACTCTTCTTTGACCACAAAATAAAGTGATTATTTTGGGCTTTCTTGGACTTGAATTAGGTTCAAAGTGGGATGGACTTGATAGGTATCATCCTCAATAGATTTTTCAATGCTCTCTTTGACCATAAGCTCTTGAATAAGCCCATTTAGTGCATCCTTTAGCTTCTTAGCTTTTGCTCTAGTCATTGGTCCTTCCGGTACAAACAATGGTTCCTCAGCTACAAGCTCCTCAGGTTCAAGCTCAGCTACATGTTCCTCAGCTTCAAACTCAGCTACAAGCTCATCCTCCTTAGCCCCATCCATGATCACATCATGATGGTGATACGAGAAACAGTAATATAATTTTTTTTTTCTTCTTTTTTTTTTCCTTTTGTTGTTGTAGAATGGACCCAAATATGGTATGTTTGTGCTAGGGAATTCATTCTATGGAATGCTTTGTCAATACTGTGTATTGATTTCAGATTTACTTTTTCACTCTGTATGGCGTGATTCTTTGCTAGTATATAGGGCTATTTATATGAGCGTGGTCATTTCTGTATGCTTGTTTTCAAATGTTGTCTTTTCTATATGCTGTTTATGAGTGTGGTCTTTTCTCTATATGTTGTTTATGAGTTTGATCTTTTTTCTATATGCTGTGTATGAGTGTGGTCTTTTCTCTATATGCTGTTTCTTTCTTCTTAGTTTTAAAGTTAACTACAAGATGAATCTCCGGGCACCTCTTACCTCATATGTAACTGACAGTTATCTATTTTTTTTGCAGGATGGCTGAGTTTGAATTGCCAAGACGGATGTTTAAGACTGGGTGTGAACCATGTGGGCAGAGGAGAGTAAATAACTACCTCAACCTCCACTGGATAGAAACTATAAAAAAGGCATTGGAGTTGGACAACGACCAGAAGAAGCAATTGGTAGAGTCCCAATTTAGTTACATAATGCAGATGAGGGAACACACGTTCTCCGCTCAGTTTTTGCATTACTTTTGACACTGCAGTTGAAGACAACCAGGAAATCAGAGTTGTGGTGGACCTTTCCTCGGAAGCCAATAAGATACGCCATTGAAGACTTTTCTCTAGTTACTAGTTTGAACTGCAAGACCTTGGGTACCAGAAAAGAGAAAGGGGAAATTTGGAAATCTTTGTTTGGAAAGTTGAAGACTGAACCAACACCGCAAAATATTGTAGACATCCTAAACAACAAAGAATGCAAAACTCCTTTGGGACGATTTAGGCTAGCGCTTTTACTAATCGTTGAAGGGATATTGTGTCCGACAAGTGGTTGTACTTTGATCAGACCTGAGGTAGTAGCGATGCTTGGTGATATTGAAGAGTTCTTGAACTACCCATGGGGGCGGGAATCATTCCTACTAACTGTTCAAAGTGTAACGGCAAATCATCCTTTCCACTACGATGCACAAAAATCAGTTGTGGTGCAAGGGTTTGCTCAGGCCATGGTACTTGTAACTGTCTGCAGCTGTCATGCTATAATAGGTCCTCTTAATGTACTAGAAGGAGATATGGAAGAACACGATCTGGCTAGGAGGTTGATCATCAATGTAAAATCTGCAAAGAATCTTGATAATAGAGGACAAGTATCTTTTGTGTGTGTTATTCTATATTTGTTGTACTGCGACTATGTTGCTTGATGTCTCTTACTAATATAATCTGTGTATGGATAGGCAACGGTGAAGGCGTTGTTAGTAAAAGACTGATGAGAGGAGTCACTAAGGTTCAAGGAGAGTCTGGATCTTGCAGTTGATAATATGCTTGCTTTAATAGCAGAGGACTACCCATTTGAACTGAACACATGGACTGGTGGGGTCACCAAAGATGAGGCTGTGTTACAGAACCTGAGGTATGCCGAGTCGTCAGAGCATGCTGATAGAGATGATGAGACGATGATTAAAGAAAGAGCAGAAGATGCCAATGAACCTGGAAGGAAACGACGTAGGGCCAACAAGACAGTTGAACTGTTGGACATTTCAGTTCTTCTTCGTCAGATGGCCACCGTATATGACCAGAAATCAGTAATGATGTGTGAAGGGTACCTGAGTTGTTCGAAAGAACCTTACGAGAAGGAATTTGGAGAAATGATGGGCGAGGTACGATTCCTGAAGGACGAGATTAGGAGCATGCATAGGTTGTATAACATAACTGGTGGATGTCCTTCTAAAAGCGAAAGCAAAGCCGTGAATGGTGATCAGGTGCCTGAACAGGTAATGCCATATATATACACATACAATATTAACATAGAATAGACCACCATGATATGAAGTTTGACATAGAATAGATTATTATATGGATATATAGTTACCATATAGAATAACAATATAAGATGATGAGTTTCTTGGGCCCAATCCTCAAGTTTTACAGATAGATGGTGGTGCACATAATAGAGACGGATTGGGGTTTTCCGGGCAGCTAATTCAGTTTCTGCTGTCCCGTGTTAGAATAAGTCCCACATCGGTAGAATATGATGCTCATTTATCTGCCTTAGTTGATGAACACAGTGACGATCTTGATTCATTCATGAAGTTAGTTAACAATGGTTACAGATTGAATCAGAGTGGTTAGGATTCAAAGGCATTGAGTTGGAAAAAGCTAAAGAAATTATTTCGTAGCAAAATCTGTGATTCCATGCCAGTAACCAAGAAGATGGGATTGAATTGTTGATAAGCATTTCAGCTAATTTCGTGAATATTTTGCATCGTGTAACGTTTGAACTGTTGTTTGTTTTCAGCTGTATAAAAAAGACTTATTGCTTACCTAAAAAGGTGAGGATAGTTGCCGAAATTCTTTCTTATTCTTACCAGTGTGTAAATAGTTTGTCGATTGGGAAAGTCTCTGGGGCTGTGGAGGAAAAGCGCAAAAACTCCATTCCAAACACCAACAAGCTGGAAAACGAGGTGGTTGAGGAGTCAGAGTCAGCTGAGACAATATTTGAACTACCTGAAGGGTAAAAGAGGAGTGCTTCTGCTTACATTCATTAAGTGACCGATTTTTGCTGGAAAAATAACTTAATCTTGGTTAAATCTTCAGGTTACCAAAAGTGATTTGCTACCCATCAAGGTGGGTAAAAGAGTTATCATGTAGTTGGCGTAGCTTTACTGACTCCAATACTTTGATATATGACCTGTTTTTTTTTGTCAATAATATATGACCTGTTTATTAGTTTTACTTCATCTGGTGGTCAGGGATAACCCAGAATGTCTTCAAGTGTCTCTTGAAGATTTTAAATGCCTTATACCTGGAAATTTTCTCTCATCGGAAGTTATGAATTTCTACATCAGGTGAGTTTAGAGTGACAGATCTATGTATTTACATTATCTTTCTCGTCTTATGGCTTTTATGTGATTATTCTCCGTGCTATTTGGCTAGGTTCATGCAGCACCATGTGTTTTCAGAAAATAGGATAGCTTTGAATTGTCATTTCTTCAATACATTTTTCTACGCGAAGCTCGTAAAAATTATTTCAAAGAAGGTTTGGTTTCTATAAATAAAATAAAAAATTGAGTCTAAATAAAAACTTAAACATATTAGATGAAGGATGTTTAAGTTTCATTGTTGTGTAGATGGTTGAATTTAAATATTTCATGTGCAAAAGTAGATGAAAGATGTGATTCACATATCTTATTTTTGGCTACTAATGTATTAATTGGTCTCTTCGTCTTGTCCTTTCAATGTAATAAGGGTAATGGTTTTGTGAAGTTGAGGCGGTGGTGAAATGGTTTAAATCTATTCTGTAAATCATATATATTCATACCAATACATGAAGCGTAAGTAATTTCCTAACTGTTGTCTATCGAATCCCACTGATTGCATCTGTATGGCATGAACAGACAATTATGGTCATTTTAAGCAGGGACTGCAAAAAATGCTACGTTAGATCAGAGTTATGGCATCTCTTTTGAATGGAGAAATGTTATCCTCAGCGCGAACTGTTTAGAATGTTTCATGGTATTTTCTCTTGCATATTTCAGTCGGCACTGGAGCATAGTAATAATTTGCATTCCAGAGAAGAAAGACGAATCAGGAGTGACTTTACTTCACTTAGATTCACTAAGCCTTCACCCAACAAGTTCAATTTTCAATCATATCAAAAGGTGGCTGACCAATGATTTTAATGCTGACTACTTAAGTAAGACCATCTTCATTAGATTCTATTGTTTACAACTTATTGTTGCAGTTTTCTAAGAGAGGAATGAATCTTTATGAGTACTCTTTCACCGGATTTACCTATTTCAGAAAAAATATGGAGAGACCTCCCCAATTGGATCAACGAAGCTGAAGTGGAAGTTAATATCTTTTAGTTCGAAGTTGCAAATTATTGTATTTAAAGACAAAGTGTAGAACTCATCTTAACTTTTTATTTGACCTTCTCAACAGGTTCTGCAACAGGAGAATGCATCCGACTGTGGTCTGTTTGTGCTCTTCTTCATAAAACAGTTCATCGAGGACGCTCCTCAGAGGCTGCAATTGAACGGTTTTGGATTGGTGTGTTTAGCTTCTAACCCCTCCCCCCTGCCCCCTCCCTCTCTCTTATAAATTATTTGTTGCTAACATACTTCCACCTCCAGATTGACGAGAAGTGGTTTAACCCCGCTGAAGCCTCCGCTTTGAAGATAAAAATCAGGAACAAACTCATTGAAATATTCCGTGAGAGTAATCAAACATGATTTCAAAAAGATGTGTTGTTGTTTCTGTTTCTTTTATATTTTTTTGGTACAGAATGAAATAGAAATCAAGACTAAATATATAACTATACATTGTAGCCAAAGTAAGGCATGAAACTGACGGCGGTAAGAACAGTCTTCAGCTCCTACAAAACGAAGACACAAAGGTAATGCCTATATGTTCATTCTTTGGTTTTGCTCTGTCATGGTTTCCTCTTCGTTTGTGGATATCAGGCAATAATACTGAAGCAACTCTTTCTTGATATCTCTCTCTGTTGCAGATCTTGTGTCGCTGGTCCATGTTCTGCATAAGAAGTATTCACTCTTGTGTGATTTGGATAAAAGTTTGCAAGGTAACAAATCATAACATTCCAAATGATCGATCTTTTGTCAGTTCACTAAAACCTATTTCATTGAAGAAAGAGAAGAAAAGCAAGCAGCAGTTGTTTGAGATAGGTCTTTGATGTGGTGGAGAGGCTTTGGGAACTGGTTCCTTTCCTCTACGCTTTTGACTTACATTCAACACAGTTTCTAACCACATTTTCAAAAAAATTTGGATACCATTCGTCTGTAGTCATTTTTTTCTCTTTTTCTTCCCTCTCAAAACACTTCGAAGCCATTCCCCTTCAGTCATAGTTTTTGTCCTTTTCTTCCTCTTTTCTTCTCCATGGTTTCTCTCTTCAGAATCTTCGGGAGGTTTGGGAGCTGTATTATTTTCTTTATCAACGCTTTTAAAGCCTTGGTCCACCCAAGTAACATCTCCCAAACCTCCTTCTTTGCATATGGCTTGCACAAGAGCGTCAATCTTCTTATCCCCACTATCATCATCCCAAACAGTTGGCTATGACTTATTGATGAAAGCATTCTCAATGTTTACATACAAAGATGTAGGAAAACAAAAGTGAAATCAACATCTTTCACGGTAAAAACAAATTGAATTAACCCAAACACGATACATAAGTATCGCTCCATATACCTCATCATCAATTAAGATCTGATCGACATTTCTTGTCCGATACCATTTTTTACCCTTGAACTTCAGAAGAGGAGGACTTATGGTACCTGATGGATCACCAAACTGTTGTCCGAAATCAGGGAAAAGATTGTACATCCATATTTGCAGTACTTGTAGGAAGCCATGTATTGTGATTGAGTCTCCCTCCAAATCTGCCTTCTTGACTGATTTAATTAGAGTCTTGAAAGCCAATCTCCCCCATGGATAACCCTCAAACTTGGGCAAATCGAATACCATAAGAGCTCGTTTACGTAGTTTTGTCTTGAGATCGTGGCCCTTGATGACAACAGCTAAAATAGACAAATACGCATAGCGAGTTTTGTCGTCATCTGACCAAGTTGCAACATCCTTAACCACTTGCATCAGATCGAACGTACTTGGGTTCTCGTATACTCTGACTCTCATCTTTTTCCAGATCGAACGTACTTGGGTTCTCGTATACTCTGACTCTCATCTTTTTCAACAAGTCTTCATGCACACCTTTCCGCACATCTATTTCCTTATCATTTTTATCTGGTAAAGGTGCACAGTTTAGTCATGTTATGTTTTCAAACTCTGATAGGGAAAACCGAGCTGGTGTACTACCGAACAAGAACCATATCTCGTATTTTTTGTTGCAGACAAATTGCTTTACAAGAAGCGTTTTGACAATCTTCAACGACCAGTAGAATTTATTTGTAACAAACCGTGCAATTACCCCCAAAGGTGAATTACAAATTCGGTTCCACACTACTTTTCCAACAGCCTTTTTCACATCTTCTAGAAATGCAATCTTGCTATGGTAGTTGAGGCTTTTATCACACTCCGGCTCCCAACCAAGTGAGTATATTCTCGAGGGAAATCCCAATTCCATATTTGTTTTAGTCAACAATCTGTTAGCCATGAAAAAACCAAAACACGATAAATCATAACTCTTAGCCACAAAGAAAACGTGCAGCCAAAAAGGAAGTGTATCATGAGTTATACCAAAAAGGAAAAAACATGAAACACCAAACTCACTTCTAACAAATATACTTTTGTGTCTCCCTCCCGTAATAGGCTCTCCTCGTATTGTTTATAGTTCTTACAATACTTCCGAAAGCGCGTAGATGAGCATCTTCTTTATCTTTTACCATGAAAAGTCTAAAATGGTGAGGCAAGTGAATGAATATATAAAGTAAAGAGCAACAATAAAGAAGATGATTATCTACGCAGTCAAACAAACTCAAAAATTTGCTCGATCATTTAGAAGAGAGAAACTATGACCTATCAAAGTACATATTTCTACGAGTTATACTAGTTCTTCTAGTTAAACCAATGTGCCATTGGTATGGCTAACCTACACACGACATCAATCAACAATGCACACGACATCCATCAACAAAGGCTGACCTCAACTTTGTCAACTCTGGATGAGTGGCCCACGGGAAGTCAGCGAAACTCTTCGGTCAGACACAGACACTTACGGATGTTCTCTGGTGACACAAAGTCAACTGGAATTATTGTGCATGACTGTTCATACAGAAACAGAGTTTTTGATTAGAGTTTCCTCTACAAAACAAATGGTATGATGATAGTAAAAGGTGGAAGATCAGAAACTATTCAGTTTTACTTAGAGCTCTGCATTTCAGGTCAGGTCACCCAACCCTATTGATAAATCCTATACATATCCAACCCGAAAGTTTTTTCTTTAGATTCTGAACTTGATGAGGACAACCCGCATGAATAAATACCGCTTCTCCTAGATTTTTCACAAATGTCAATGGCTCAATCCCTATAATAACAGACAAAATAAAATCCGTTAATATAACCCAATCCAGTCGAAAAGAGAGTAACATATAGTTGTTTGAGTACTTACCAAATTCATTCTTGAGTTTTTTTTATGCTCTACTGTTAAATAGAATGATTGGTCAGTACCAAGAAAGTAAAATCTCAGTCAAAAAGGTTGTTGCTAGTAGGTGAGTAATTATCTCCATAACTGGTTGACCAAATGCATGTCTAAATTCTCAGCAATGCTTTTTAATATACTGTTCTAACTGAGAAACATCTTCACTCCTAAATATGTCCCAAAGAGCACCTCCCATTTCTTGATGATTTTGTTCGCTTTCCACGTTTGGTTCTTCTTCTTCTTCTTGGCTACAATACCCAATAATACCATCATCTTCCTTGTATTTCCATTTTAGCATTTCAACCTTGGTTTTTCTTTTTTCACTTACAGTTACTTCAGCTATATGTGTCAGTATATTAACCGCGTCTGTCATATCCAAATGCAGCTTAGTCACATAATCGCCTCTACCAAGCTCATCTGGGAACCCATAGGCAATGTAACTTTTGGGACCCATATCTGGTTTGAGAAATTTATCAGGAAGCTTTGTTGCAATGTTAAGAATTCCGGTTACTGGATTGCTATATTCTTGGAAAGGTAACACGGATATGAACTCAGTGTAGTGACGAGGCAAAGCATTTTCAAAACTATCATTAGGAGGCCAGTCTTTTAACTTCAACATCTTAGGCCATGAGCTTTTATATCTTCTTCCTTTCTTGTAACCATCAAAGAAGGAATCTGCTTCAATGTATTCTGAACAATTAGAACTTTCTTTTGATGATTTCATGTAGTCGCATATAGCTCGCAGCATAACGTCTAACTCCCAGCTTAAACCAGGTATGTTCTTGAGAGTGTTCCTAACGATTACTGGTTCACCTTTTGCCCAATGCTCTTGAAAATGCAGAAGCCCTTCTTCTTTTAAGACATCACAAGATTTAGGAGAGAACAAGTAGTTGTCACTTGATTCCTTCGTCGAAGCTGTTTTTCTCTTCTTATCAGTTTCCAAACCAGGACAGCTACAGTTCAACAATCTAGGAATTTTCTTGTATGACGCCATGATAGTATCTGCTTTCTGTTTCAAGTCTGACATAAATGTCAGCGGTAAGATTCGTGCTCCATGATAACACATTCACCAAAACCAGATGCAAAAAAGATTCTTTCGTTATGATATACGCGCCACTTAATAGATTGGTTAGGATTATCTTTGTCCTCAGGATCGGAGGTGGAGCTCGATTCTGAAGCATGTGAACCATGCACATATTCCTTTACTTTGCGAATCTCTTGACAGCAGTGTAAACAAAGTTCATACTTGTAATCTTTAAAAGAGCAGCATCGGTGCAAGTCAAAAATTGAAGTTTGATAGAGATCAGTGCAAGACAAGATGATCTGCAGTAAGATCAAGTAAACTGAAATGAAAGATCCTAACTTTGTATTAGATAACATAAGTTGCTTACCAGAACATGCGTTGATTAACGGGGGCTTCTGTCACAGTTGCCTTAACTTCAAAAGATTGTATTCCTATAGAATCAGGTCATATATATAATAGCAGAGGTCCCTCAGAAGGAACATAAACCAAGAATTAGTAGCGGAAAATTCATACCTTGAATCTTTGCCTCGACTTAATTCTCATGCTTCTGAGCTTCAATTATCTCATTAAGAAACAGATGCATCGATGCAATCATGTACTCGAGATGATGGCATCTTTCAGAATCCGGTTTCCTCTTTGATACATTTTAAGACAGAAAAACAAACATAATTTTAACAAACAAAAAAAAACGTCTTGGGGTTCTCTCAAAAACAAAATCATCTGCCATTAAAATATTGAAATGGATGCTAACGATAATCTCATTTACCTCAATTAAACCCTTCAATTTCAAGCATTCCCCGCAGTTACAAATTTTGAGGCAAAAAGGACATTTTTCAACAACACCCTTCTCACAAAATAGATGTTGATACCTGCAAAAAAAACAACAAATCGAGTTGGAAACCAAAACGTATTTTAGCAAAATGCATTTTAAAGTTTAGACAGAAACTTACCATTTCCTTGTACATTGCTGACGATACATTGGCTTTTTACATTCATTGCAAATGATAAGCCTTCCATTATCCCCATCCGAACACTGATGGCAGAAATCGTGGTCTTTCTTCATGTTTCAGCCACCACACTTCAAATACTTTTTTGCAAGCTGCTAAATTAAAGTGTTAATTACTCTTTTTGATAGAAGGTACTTTTTCTACACACTTTTTATTTAGTCAGTCACTTATTCTATGTTTCTTGTTACAAACCTCAAATTTTGTTGTTGTATTTAGCGCTGATTGTTAGACTCGCTTTGGAAATTTTAGATTTACTGAGTTCTTAGGCTTGATTTGTCCGGACTTTGTGAAATTTATTTTGAGATTCCTCTGTTTGTTAAGGATTTTTGATTTTTCTGATTTGTGTTTTGGCTTTTCTGTTTATAGACAATCGAAGAACACAGTGTGTTTCGCAATGTATTCTTCAATTAGGGCTAAAAAAAATTCGGAGATGATTTCTGATTTAAGTGCTCACGAGGTTCTAAACAGCGATGATGCAATGTTTGAGATTCTTCTTCTGTTACTGCCTGAAACAATCTACAAGGTGATTCTTGTATCAAAGAGATGGCTTCAGATTGTCTCCAACCATGTCTTCCGCAACACTTACCTAACCTATTGGAAACCAAGATTCCATCTCATTAGTTTCTTCATCAGTAAAACAATGTACCTCAACAGCCAATGCCTTTACTGTCAACGAGCATCATAGGCAACAAAATGGAATATTCCGGCGTTCTGAAAAAGCGTGGTTACTACATCGATTCATCAAATGGTTTGCTTCTCTGTGGTCGTCATCCAAAAACTTACTACTTATGGGATGTAAATACGAGGAACCATGATGAGATTCCGTGTCCTCAAGCTCATTTCAGTGAGTTTGTTATGTCTTTGATGACCGAAGATTCTCTTGATAAAGGTTTAAGCTACAAGGTGATTCGCGCAGAGTGGAATTCCTACGTACTTGCCTCTAAAAAGGTGAAAGTTCTGACTTATTCCTCGAAAACTAGTATGTGGAGCTATGCGGAACTGACTTGTCCCCAAGAAATATCGCTCAGGCCGTGGACTCCCGGAAGAGTGATCGGTTCCGTGGTATATTGGATTGCCACAACAGTTCAAGTGGCTATCTATGACACATACAATGAAGAGAAACATATCAATCAGAGAAAACTTCCGAAAACATTTGATTACGATGAATAGGTTTTCGGCGAATCTGATGATGGTTCTTTACAATATGGATGGAGTGATAAGCGGTAATGGAGATTTGGAAGCTCGATAAAGTAACGCTTCAATGGGTTCTTCAATATAAGCTGAGATTCAAGGCGATGTAAGATGAACCTAGTGGAATCTAAGAGATTTTCTAAGACAAAAGAAACGCAGCTGCTAGCGTTCATGAATCATAACTCGAACTCTGTTTACATCAGAAAGGACCCGCATATCTTCGCCTGTGACTTGGAGTCTCAATTAGTTGAATGTGTTCCGTACCATGGACATGCATCTTCATTAGTTTGGGAATATTGTAAACTCTGGCCGTATTTTTGACCCATTTGGCCTTCTTTGCCTTTCTCTATTGAAGATCAGCTCTTCAACAGAAATGAATACCAAAGTCACTCACCATATCAGCCACGGGTTCCAGTGATTGATCACGATGATGAACCTCAAACTCAATGTAATCAAGTAGATCTTATCGAACTGAGCGATGATGATCACGATGATGTATCTCAAACTCCATTAAGTCAAGTTGATATTTTTCAATTGAGCGATGATGATAGCAATGACAAAGAGGCGAATGACTGTCGAGAGTACCAGCATTATGATCCAGAGCAAGCTATGTGATCCAGAACTGCCTGAAGGGAAAACACAGGGACCATTCTCACTCACCGATATCAAGAAATGGAGTGATAATGAGTACTTTGTTGACCTTCCAAATCTCAAAGTATGGATGAGAGGAGAGAGTATTGAATCTACAGTGTTACTCACTAACCTTCTACCTCATATCTAGTGATGTTTTAGTCAGTTCACTAAAACCTATTTCATTGAAGTTCATGCTCTGCATAGTTTATGTTAGAGATGAGTTTATTTTTTAGCTTTATATAGGACGTATGAGTTAAAAGCCTGATTAGTTGCTCACTTGCTTGTTATTTGTTAATTCATCTTCTCAGTTTTTTGTTTTTGAGATCCCGGATATTAAAATAAGTTTTTCATCTGCAACTGGCTGAGAGGTTTTGCTAATATGAAGGTACAATAGAAGATAGTGATGACATTGGTTATGAAAATGCTAGAAAGACAACAAGTTTAGGGGTAGAGAGTTCAAGAACATGAGACTCAAGTGTGTCATGAAACAATGAAAGGTATGATTCTTTCCTTGGTCTCACCGTACGGACTGGGCACTCTGTTTCTGAAATCTGGCCCTTCTGAAGTCGGGTGCACAGTTTCTGAAGTCTTGCTTGTATAATTCTGATCTACAGTTTTTGAAGTCTTGCTTGTATAATCCTGAACTCTAGCAGCTTGATTAATTCTCTTATCTTCAATATTAACTTCATGAATACAAGACATTAGATAGTCTTGATGCCCTCTTCCTTTGCCATTGAATCTGCAGTGTTACTCACTAACCTTCTACCTCATATCTAGTGATGTTAGTATGGGTTTCGAAACCCATTTAATTAAATGGGTAAGTTATACAATATTCAGCCCGTTTAGTCCCATTTAATTAATGTGTTGTTGTTATTGTTTCATAAGCTTCTCTGCTTTTTTTGGGATCCTAGTAGTGTTTGATTATGTTGTAGCTCAACGTCATTCACTTTGTGCATATTGGCATGATCTCTCACTCTTAATGTTCTAAGAACAGTGTTCAGCTCCTGCAAAACGAAGACACAAAGGTAATACCTATATGTTCATTCTTTGGTTTTGCTCTGTCATGGTTTCCTCTTCTTTTGTGGATATCAGGCAATAGTATTGAAGCAACTCTTTCTTGATATCTCTCTCTGTTGCAGATCTTGTGCCGCTGCCCCATGTTTTGCAGAAGAAGTATTCACTCTTGCGTGATTTGGATAAAAGTTTGCAAGGTAACAAATCATAACATTCCAAATGATCGATCTTTAGTCAGTTCACTAAAACCTATTTCATTGAAGTTCATGCTCTGCATAGTTTATGTTAGAGGTGAGTTTATCTTTTAGCTTTATATAGGACGTCTTTATGAGTTAAAAGCCTCATTAGTTGATCACTTGCTTGTTATTTGTCAATTCATCTTCTCAGTTTTTGATTTTTGAGATCCCGACTCTCCCAGCTAAATAAAATTTTGATTTTAGGAAATCTATTTGTTGAAAAACTTGAATGGCTAATAAAGTGGTTTTTGAAAAATCGGTATATATGGCAACGTTTATGTTGTGTTAAAGAAAAAGAAACGGATGGTTTAAAGGATGAAAATGGATGGTTTAAAAGAGTAACAAAGGAAACAGAAAAATTTACAATTTCTGCTTGTTGGGGTTACTTAATAATCATAATTCCTTGATCGTTCACTAAAACAGCTAGGTACATCCTCAAGATCTCTTCGTTACGAGAGATAACAAAGAATGAGACTGTAGAGAAAAAACAAAGACACTAGACAATGTTTTGGTTTGTTTGATTTTGAATTCAGGAGCGAGATCATTCAACATGCAAAGCTTGTTATGGATTTGGAGATGGTAATAATGTCTGCACTTTGTTAGTCTGTACTCGTAATTGGTTAAGAGGTTCTGCTGAATATGAAGGTAAGTAAAAATTATTTATCTAATTTAGTGACTTCTTTATCTGAGACTTATTAAGACAAGAGGTTTTGCTAATTCACAGTTTTATCAGGTAACATAGGAGACGAAGAATATGAAAAAGATGCTCAATACACAGGGAGTAATCAGGATTAAACTTCGAGCTGGTATGTGCATTCATCTGTTGGATGTGTTATGTGTATTCACCTTTTTCATATGTTGGATGTGTATCCATCTCATAAGCATTCACTCTAAACGGGTCCGGGCTACCCGTTTTAACATTACTACTCTCATTTATTTTTTAACTGTCTCTTTTTCTCTCTAAATTCATTGTATCGTTTGCTTCTCTTCATCTTATTCTTCAATCATTGCACCTATAAATCTCCTCTCAATCTATAATGAATATCATCAATTCTTACTACATATTCAAGATCTACCTCTTTTCTCCATGTTTTGTAGGCAATCACCAAATCGGCTTCTCTCTTTAATTTATGCCATTTTTTTACTTCGCTTATTGTTTTTACTAAAGTTTTTTACGGTTGTTTTTATTTTTATACTCGAGCTATCGCCGGAGAGAGTTCCAGTAAACGTCCATAACGCATGTCAGAGTGGGAAGACGAAGCAATAAAGGCCATCAACATGGCCGGAGAGAGTTCTAGTAAATGTCCAAAACGCAATTCAGATTTCGAGTTGGAAGACAAAGCACTAGATGCCATCAAACACGAGTTTACTAAGACGAGAGTCGCGGTTGAGGAGGAGACAACAGATTGCTTCAAAGCAATTCTTCATATAATGAATGATCATATGAAGAATAAGGAAGAGGCTACCGCCCTCATGCATCAAGTAAAACTAATCGACGCTCAACTCTCCCAGCTAAATAAAATCTTGGGTCAACAACTTGTCGACTTCAAGGCTGAGCACAAGAGGTTAGAGGAGACGAGAGAGGTTGCGGCGGGCGATGTTGAACAGTGTGTGGTTCCTCCTCCTATTAATTGGTGTAAACTTAATGTTCGTTTCAAGGATTATATTTCAATATGCTACTATATATGGGTAGAATTTTTAGTTCATGTTTATGTTAAATCGCTTTTCCATATTGATTTTCTGGTATTTGATTTTCAGATTCAGGTAACATCTACTTCAGAGATTGGGCATTCGACACCTTATCTAAGGACGAGTACACGACCTGAATCAGGAGTCCCTTTAATCACAAATCCAGGGCTGACTCCATGTTCACAGATTGGAGTGTTGGCCATCAGGTCATCTTCAGCTCTCAGTAGCCAAACTGGCCTGATGGATATTGCACAGTAAGCGGAGGTATGGTCATCACTATTTAAGTGGGAAAATATTGATATCTCTCTTTCATTTATGCCTTAGTATCTAGAATGATCTAGCTTTTGCATTCCTAGTTTATCTCAACCACATGAAAAATATTCCTTTCTTCCTGCAGAGCTTAAAAGAAAAAATCAATACATACGAAGAATACCGATTTGAAGTAGATGGGCACCTAAAAAGTTTGCAGGCTGAACATGAACATGCTGAGCAAGAGTTGAGTACACTGCAAGGTAATTAGTATCTTGATTTGCCGATGTTTGATAACTATGATGGGGTTTATGAGATGACCAAAAATAAAAAGAGATAAATCATAAAGGAAAAAGTAAATAATAAATTAATTATATACATCATTGTTTTAATATGCGTGAAATATCCTAATCATCAAACTATGAGGGAAAGAGAGAATAGTTGGCTTTGTTACCAAGTTTATTATAAACACATGTAATCTCAATTGACAAAATAAGAAATCAATCAATCTTTTATATCTTTACTCCTCTAACTATGAAAAAGTGTGCTTTTCAAAATAAAACTAAAAAAGAAAAGGATATTTTTCAAAACGACACAATTTTTATTTACTTTTTGGGATGAAAAATAGCTTCTTCGTCTTGGGCGCTTCATCTTCTCAAAATTGTAATTCTTCGTCGCTTCGTCGTTTGGGTACTGACCAAAATAACACACTTTTTCTCAATTTGTCTATCGGTCTCTTTTTACATCCCTTAGTCGCAAGCTTGGGCTTGTAAATTAAGACTTCGCTTCTGCTCCAGCGAAGATTAGTGGGGTTTCAGAGATTTCTAATCAAAGACCGTGCTTGGGTATGTACTTCATCTTCCTCAAATTGCAATTTTGTTTATTTCTACTTTATTCGTTTTTGGGTGATTTCGGTTTGAATACTAAATCTTCATTGCAGAGATTCCAGGGTCAGACTTGTCTTTCGGAGGTAACATTTTCTTCATGCTTCTTATTTCTGCAGCGTAACAAAATTTACCTGAAAGTTGATATAATTAGAGAATTTAGATGATTAATTTTCATGGTTGTTATGATCCATTATATTGTGTTTCATTGGTATTTTCATTGTGTTTTAATGCATTTAGTGTCCAAGTGAGTCTTTTCGCATTTAGTATTTGTGTGTTTTGATCCATTCCAGGTTAAGATGAAGGATGACACACATTCAAATGAAAAGAAGAGAAAGGATGATGCAGAGCCAGGCAAAAGTGTCCCAGAAATCGGACTCAGATGAAGGCTTTCACGAAAGTTATAGGCAATTCAGTCAGCTTTCCAACGGAGGTGAGTTCAAGCAAATCGGAGCTGCGATGCAAGAGTTATGTAGGTTTTACTGGACATACAGTGTTATTGTCGAGAAGAAACAAGTGTTGCTAAGAAGCCATCAGGTCTCGGGGCCTTGTCAGCATGTATAGAGAAACATTTTTTTTTTTCAAGTAGAGAAACATGCTTGTTTAATTTCCAGAGGAGTTGGCATATAAATGAGTTGAGTGTTCATTTCTGTTGTAATACAAGGAGATAGTGCCCACTGTCTCCCTTTAACCCTCCAGAGAGGTAAATTTTTTTTGGTTATACTCTGAAATCACTTTTTGCTATCTCTTGTTCTTCATAAACACAAGATCCGGTAGCAGATTCTAGCTCTGAAATATTGTTTATTGCTCTTTTCCATTTTGTTGCCGCGTGAAAATATCCTGTATTTTTATCTGCAATTGCCAGCCAAAGCTGCCTGCTGCTTTGTTTACAGAATTCCTCCTCTTGTTTATATGCTGATAAGAGTTTTTGATTTAACAGGTCAATGGAAGCTTGGTTTGCAAAATCATCACACATTTGATCCTTTCAATTGTTCTCTAAGATGGAGGATCTCTTTTTGGCTATTTAAAAGCTGCTTCTTGCTCCAGTTGATGTTAGCCAATCTGCATAAATGTAGGCGGTGATCCACGGCTGCCAAAGGTTCTCTAGCACAATTTTACTAATCTATGAATTGTCTCTAAATCTCTTGTTACAGTATATCTAAATAGACTCTTCTGCTTTTTCTTTTCATGATCAAAGGACGTGACTAGGGGACAATGATCAAAACCTTCAAAACAGAGATACTCACCGCCATCTGAGGGATACGCTATGACCCAATCACTGTTTGCCATCGCTCTGCCTAGTCTACATCTGAGAAGCTGAGTATGTCTTTTTCCTCTCCAAGATAGGAAATTACCACTATGTTTTAGATAGTACAACTTACAAGATGAAAGTTCTCAAGTCGGAAAATGACCCTTCTGAACTTGGTGGGCCTCCAGTTTTCTCTTCACTACTAATTATGTCATGTCATTGAAATATTCCATGATGAACCAAGGACCGGATCTGGAGGAGGAAAGGGTTTGAAGTTGATCCCACAAGAGACCTCGCACTTGTAGGAGAAGTGTTGTGTACATTGGGAACAATGATGAAGAAATTAAGTTTGGAAAAAAGTTAGAAAAAAATTCACTATAATAGCCAAGGTTTTTCCCTGTTTTTATTTCTTTTTCGATTGTGTTTTGTTGGGAACTTTGAGCGTTTATATTATCCCACTACATCAAAATATGTTTTATTCATCTTCTTAGAACTCTGATTTCTGTTATTAATGTGCTCTGGATCAAAATTAACTAGGAGGTGATGGTATTTGTTGTATATGTTGAAGTAACCTCCACAGACCATGTAAATGAAGGTAGATGAGTAGTTGTCCATCATACTCTCGATCTTTGAATACAAACTTGCGAGTTACGCTGTAATGTGACGTAAGAATCAATACCAACATTGCGTCGGAACTGACTAACGTAAGAGGTGGTAGGTGTGATGACAAGTGTGGTCGGTACAGGGCAACAAGGAGGGAAACATGGCCATGGAGCTCACCAAGTACTTGGATGGTCTGGATACGATATTCATCAGCAATATGTATATGCCTATTTTGGATACATTTACCGAACCACTCCATGCTCTTTCATTTTTCGTAATTCTGTTTATTACACACAATATGGTGATACTCGAATGCACATTAATTTTGATTACGTCTCTTATATACGTTTAAACATAGACTAAGAAATGTTTAAAGGGTTCTTAGACCAAAACCAAGCCTTCAACATGGATTTTATTGCTTCCGCTATAGTGGCTTCTTGGTTTTCCTTATGGTTCCAGAAATTCTGAATCATATAGCCACCACTTGCATTGTGGTCCAGTATCTCTTGTTTCGCTCTTAACACTTCACAGCATAATACTTCTTGAGCCTAAGCAATTTATTATCAGTCTCAACCACCACTATCTGCAATATCACATTTGAAATCTTGAGATACTATATAACAGGAAAGATCCCATCTTTTGAGATACTACATAGCAGGAAACTCCAAACCTTTGGATTTCCATCAGAGTCATCGACTTTGAATGGATGCCAGTTCACATCTATAATATCCTGTTCCCACTCCGAACAAAACTTAACAGCTTCCGTCTCTGCTCTTTCTTCAGGACTTCCACGATTCCGCATTTCTGTGACAATCGCCCTGTGGCATAGTGACCCCATTCTCTTAACTGTAACATTCTCAGTAGTTTTCCTTATCAAATCTATATTCTCATTCCAGAGCTGCCCATCAAAGTAATAACATAAGTTTAGAAGGACATACCTTTCATTTACCTAAACTCGAAGAACAAGATCTTGGAAAAAACAGATTTAGATTGTTTTAGATTCGTACCTGAATCATCTCGTGGTGAGCGTCTTGATACTCCTCGTTGGCCATACGTTTTGTTTTGCACCAGAGCGTTCATTATATCTCGTAGATCCGTTTCTCTGCCCTTGATTTCTCTCTGAAGTTTGGCTATCCTCTTCTAAAACTCTTCATCTCCATCACTCTCCTTCATTTTTTGCATCATTATCTCCAAATCAAACTCCAGATCTTGATTTTCATTTAGAATCACTAAAATTTCCATATTCTTATTAGAAAGATTCTCCGTTTCTTTCTGAAAAAGTTGTCGTGTTTTCAGAAATTCAAAGAGTTGAACAAAGGAAGCTTTAATTATGGATATGTTCATGAATATACAATCAAACTAAATGATTTCTTGCCTTGTGCCTATCTGCGAGTTTCATAGCTTGCTCCTCGAGCTTCGTCCTCTTTTTCTCCAGTTCTAACGAATAATTTGCATGATCTTGCTTTCTATCTTCATACAACTTCTGCATGGGCGTGTACTTGTGCTCACAATCTTCTCATCAAGAAGACACATGCAAAAACAGACAAAAATTGTATATATACATAGATATGTCAGCAAGAAGACATTGAAGATCCTATTTTATTAAAGCTTTCTTTTACCATTTTTGTAACTCATGGATAACTCAAGTTTAAAAGATTTCAACCTATTGCAAACCCGATCAATCATATCTGTTTTTTTGTTGGATCTCTTGAGTTTGTTTATTTATCTTCTCAAGCGTCTGATCTAGGCTCTCAGAAAGGCGCGCATCTAAAATCGCCTTTCTTTGTTCAATATCTGATGGACTTCTCAAATTTTGCTCATCCCTAGGATGAGAGTTCCAAACCTCATTTGTTTTTTTCCAATGAGTTTCGGTAGCAATCCATCCAAATATTTTATGAGTAGTCCAAATAACACCTTTTCAAGAAAGAAAGATAACTTCAGTGTTAAAACAAACCAACAAACTTATTCTTAAAAAACTCATATCAGCTACTTTTTTCAATTACCATTCTCATAATGCTCCTCAAAATTTCAGGCGTCTTCGAATCCCTTCAAGCATTTTTTGAAGTGTACCAAAGCATAACCAGTAAATCCTTTATAATTCCTAACGGGTTTGACAGAATCTGGATTATAACCTTTCTTAGCGAGGTCTTCACGTAAGCTTGAAAGGCTTGGGCCAACTATCTTACTACTCCCATCAAACGTTCTTGGTAAGTTATAAATAATACCAACCCATGGCCACACATATTTTTTATCTGGAGGAGAAACTGTTAGTGGGTCAGAAGAGTTGGCCCTCGCCTTTTTATTTTGGTTTGCTTTGGACTCACCATCTACACATGATCATGATACAAACATAAGTTTACAAGAGAGGTGTAACAATCTGTCAAAAGCTTCAATTAGACTAGAGGCGATGAAAATGAAGGTCAAACTAAGAGAGGTTGTACATGTTGCCACAAAAGCATATTTGTCATGTTTCCTCTTCCTGTCGCGGTGCTCACTCTTCTTCTTGGTTTCATCTACTTCGTCCTTGCTCTCTTCTTGTCCTACAGTGTTACATGGTCCCATATGTCTACTAATACTTCATAAGTTACCATGTCGATTCTATGTTAGTACCGTATGTAGATATATGGGATTACCTCTTAACCAACCGCCGCTTCCCTTTCTTCGGATGCTTCTCCACTTTTCTGAGTAACATGTAGCATTACCTCTTCACCATCCACGACTTCCGTTTCTTCCCATGCTTCTTCACTTTCCAGCAAGGCAGGAGGTGTCCCAGTTGGTAAGGTAGAAGGTGTCACAAATGGTACCCTAGTACTCTCATACAACGGAAGTGACGTTGCTTCTTTTCCTGGAAAGGCAGGAGTCATCCCGGAACGATTTTCCTGCACCGTGTCACACCATCATATAAAAAATAGAACCGCATATGAAATATATATGTAAATAGAAATGTTGTATATTCTATATAAACATAGTAAATATGATATATGTTCCGTGTTATATGAACATATGTTTCCATCTTATACATTTATTATATGGTAAATATTTGTCCATATAATAATCTATTCTATGTCAAACTTCATATCAGGGTGGTCTACTCTATCTTAATATTGTATGTTTACCTGTTCAGGGACCTGATCACCATTTACGGCTCCCTGCTCCTTTTTGTCAACAATCACAGACACATTGAAGAAAACATAAGCCAGAAAGGAGAAAATGAAACGCATAGGATATTTCCTGTATAAGTTCCATTCTAAATATTCTATATGTCAACTATGTGT
Organism: Camelina sativa; assembly: GCF_000633955.1. Classification (NCBI taxonomy): domain Eukaryota; kingdom Viridiplantae; phylum Streptophyta; class Magnoliopsida; order Brassicales; family Brassicaceae; genus Camelina; species Camelina sativa. The sequence goes on along the minus strand of NC_025698.1, from coordinate 21,619,559 downwards.
CCATTCTACAGTTCTATTTTATATGAAAAAACATGTATATATTTTATCCTGTATGTTAAATCTATGTCTATTAATACTGCATAAGTTACCATGTCGATTCTATGTTAGTACCGTATATAGATATATGGAATTACCTCCTTACCAACCGTGGCTTCCCTTTCTTCGGATGCTTCTCCACTTTTCTAAGTAACATGTAGCATTACCTCTTCACCATCCACGACTTCCGTTTCTTCCCATGCTTCTTCACTTTCCAGCAAGGCAGGAGGTGTCCCAGTTGGTAAGGTAGAAGGTGTCACAGATGGTACCCTAGTACTCTCATACAACGGAAGTGACGTTGCTTCTTTTCCTGGAAAGGCAGGAGTCATCCCAGAACGATTTTCCTGCACCGTGTCACACCATCATATAAAACATAGAACCGCATATGAAATATATATGTAAATATGAATGTTTTATATTCTATATAAACATAGTAAATATGATATACGTTCCATGTTATATGAACATATGTCTCCATCTTATAAATTTATTATATGGTTAATATTTGTCCATGTAATATTATATTCTATGTCAAACTTCATATCAGGGTGGTCTACCCTGTTCAGGCACCTGATCATCATTCACAGCTCCCTGCTCCTTCTTGTCAGCAATCACAGACACATTGAAGAAAGCATAAGTCAGAAAGGAGAAAATGAAACATATATGATATATTCTTGTATAAGTTCCATTATAAAGATTCTATATGTTAACTATGTGTCCATTCTACAGTTCTATTTTATATGAAAAAATGTACATATTTTATCCTGTATGTTAAATCTATTTCTATTATTACTGCATAAGTTACCATGTCGATTCTATGTTAGTATCATATGTAGATATATGGAATTACCTCTTTACCAACCGTGGCTTCCCTTTCTTCGGATGCTTCTCCACTTTTCTTAGTAATATGTAGCATGACCTCTTCACCATCCGCGGCTTTGCTTTCGCTATTTGAAGGCCATCCACTAATTACGTTATACATCCTGTAATCTTGCCCGTGATGTACCTTATCTCGCCCTTCATTTCTCCAACTTGCTTCTCGAAAAGTTCTTTTGAACGCCTCATGTACTCTTCATACATCGGTAGTGACTTCTTCTCATATATGTCGACCATCTGACGAAGAAGAACTGGAATGTCCAACGGTTCAACTATCTTGTTAGCTCTACGTTGTTTCCTACCAGGTTCATTGGCAACGTCTGCTCTTTCTTTAATCATCGTCTCATCAACTCTGTCAACATGCTCTGACGACTCGACATCCCTCGGGTTCTGTAACACAGCCTCATCTTCGGTGACCCCACCAGTCCATGTGTTCTGTTCAAACGGGTAGTCCTCTGCTATTAAAGCAAGCATATTATCAACTGCAAGATCCGGACTCTCCTTGAACCTTAGTGACTCCTCCCATCGGTGTTTTACTAACAACGCCTTCACCGTTGCCTGTCCATACACAGATTATATTAGTAAGAGACATCAAGCAACATAGTTGCAGTACAACAAATATAGTATAACACACACAAAAGATACTTGTCCTCTCTTATCAAGATTCTTTGCAGATTTTACATTGATGATCAACCTCTTAGCCAGATCACTCTTTAATATATCTTCTACCGCTACCTCGTGTTCTTCCATATCTCCTTCTAGTACATTAAGAGGACCTATTATAGCATGACGGCTGCAGACGGTTACAAGTACCATGGCCTGAGCAAACCCTTGCACCACAAATGATTTTTGTGCATCGTAGTGGAAAGGATGATTTGCCGTTACACTTTGAAGAGTTAGTAGGAATGATTCCCGCCCCCATGGGTAGTTCAGGAACTCTTCAATATCACCAAGCATCGCTACTACCTCAGGTCTGATCAAAGTACAACCACTTGTCGGACACAATATCCTTACAACGATTAGTAAAAGTGCTAGCCTAAATCGTCCCAAAGGAGTTTTGCATTCTTTGTTGTTTCGGATGTCTACAATATTTTATGGTGTCGGTTCATTCTTCGACTTTCCAAACAAAGATTTCCAAATTTCCCCTTTCTGTTTTCTGGTACCCAAGGTCTTGCTTGGTGGTTTGCAGTTCAAATTGGTAACTAGAGAAAAGTCTTCAATGGCGTATCTTATTGGCTTCCCAGCAAAGGTTCGCCACAACTAAGATTTCCTGGTTGTCTTCAACTGCAGTGTCAACAAGTAATGCAAAAACTGGGCGGAGAATGTGTGAGAACGTGTGTTCCCCCATCTGCATTATGTAACTAAATTGGGACTCTATCAGTTGCTTCTTCTGGTCGTTGTCTAACTCCAATGCCTTTTTTAAACATCCGTCTTATTCAAACTCAGCCATCCTGCAAATAAAATAGATAACTTTCAGTTACATATGAGGTAAGAGGTGCCCGGAGATTCATCTTGTAGTTAACTTTAAAACTAAGAAGAAAGAAACAGCATATAGAGAAAAGACCACACTCATAAATAACATATAGAAAAAAGACCACACTCATAAACAACATATAGAAAAGACAACATTTGAAAACAAGCATACAAAAATAACCACACTCATAAACAACATATAGAAAAGACAACATTTGAAAACAAGCATACAAAAATAACCACACTCATATAAATAGCCCTATATACTAGCAAATAATCACGCCATACAGAGTGAAAAAGTAAATCCGAAATCAATACACAGGATTGACAAAGCATTCCATAGAATGAATTCCCTAGCACAAACATACCAGATTTGGGTCCATTCTACAACAACAAAAGGAAAAAAGAAGAAGCAAAAAAAATTATTACTGTTTCTCAGTATCACCATCATCTAAATTCTCTAATTAGATCAACTTTCAGGTAAATTTTGTTAAGCTGCAGAAATAAGAAGCATAATAATTAATCTCAGAAATCCAGCAAAGAAAATGTTACCTCCGAAAGACAAATTAGATCATCCAAATTAGACAATAAGTTGATCTAATGTTGGTTAACAGAGGTTACAAATTGAATCAGAGTGGTTAGGATTCAAAGGCATTGAGTTGGAAAAATCTGAAGAAATTATTTCTCAGCAATATCTGTGATTCCATGCCAGTAACCAAGAGATGGGATTGAACTGTTGATAAGCACTTCGGCCAATTTCGTGAATATTTTGCATCGTGTAACGTTTGAACTGTTGTTTGTTTTTAGCTGTATAAAAAAGACTTATTGCTTACCTAAAAGGGTGAGGCTAGTTGCTGAAATTCTTTCTTATTCTTACCAGCGTGTAAATAGTTTGTCGATTGGGAAAGTCTCTGGGACTGTGGAGGAAAAGCGCAAAAACTCCATTCCAAACACCGACAAGCTGGAAAACGAGGTGACCGATTTTTGCTGGAAAAATAACTTAATCTTGGTTAAATCTTCAGGTTACCAAAAGTGATTTGCTAAAAGAGTTATCATGTAGTTGGTGTAGGTATACTGACTCCAATCCTCTGATATATGACCTGTTTTTTTTTTTTTTTTTTTTTTTTTTTT
>NC_025698.1:21614697-21616030 GCF_000633955.1 Camelina sativa | reverse complement strand
TTTTTTTTTTTTTTTTTTTTTTTTTTTGTCAATAATATATGACCTGTTTATTATTTTCACTTCACCTGGTGGTCAGGGATAGGCCAAACTGTGTTCAAGTGTCTCTTGAAGATTTTAAATGCCTTCTACCTAGAAAATTTCTCTCATCGGAAGTTATGAATTTCTACATCAGGTGAGTTTAGAGTGATAGATCTACATATTTACATTATCTTTCTCGTGTTATGGCTTTTATGTGATTATTTTCCTTGCTATTTGGCTAGGTTCATGCAGCACCATGTGTTTTCAGAAAATCAGATAGCTTTGAATTGTCATTTCTTCAATACATTTTTCTACACGAAGCTCGTAAAAGTTATTTCAAAGAAGGTTTGTTTTCTATAAATAAAATAAAAGATTGAGTCTAAATAAAAACTTAAACATATTAGATGAAGGATGTTTAAGTTTCATTGTTGTGTAGATGTTTGAATTTAAATATTTCATGTGCAAAAGTAGATGAAGGATGTGATTCACATATCTTATTTTTGGCTACTAATGTATTAATCGGTCTCTTCGTCTTGTCCTTTCAATGTAATAAGGGTAGTGGTTTGGTGAAGTTGAGGCGGTGGTGGAATGGTTTAAATCTATTCCATAAATCATATATATTCATACCAATACATGAAGCGTAGGTAATTTCCTAACTGTTGTCTATCGAATCCCACTGATTGGATTGTATGGCATGAACAGACAATTATAGTCATTTAAAGCAGGGACTGGAAAAAAATGCTATGTTAGATCAGAGTTATGGCATCTCTTTCTAATGGAGAAATGTTATCCTCAGCGCCAACTGTTTAGAATGTTTCATGGTATTTTCTCTTGCATATTTCTGTCGGCACTGGAGCATAGTAATAATTTGCATTCCAAAAAAGAAAGACGAATCAAGAGTGACTTTACTTCACTTAGATTCACTAATCCTTCACCCAACAACTTTAATTTTCAATCATATCAAAAGGTGAGACCTGACCAATGATTTTAATGATGATTACTTAAGTAAGACCATCTTCATTAGATTCTATTGTTTACAACTTATTGTTGCAGTTTTCTAAGAGAGGAATGGATCTTTATGAGTACTCTTTCACAGGATTTACCAATTTCAGAAAAAAATATGGAGAGACCTCCCCAATTGGATCAACGAAGCTGAAGTGGAAGTTAATATTTTTTACTTCGAAGTTGCAAATTATTGTATTTAAAGACAAAGTGTAGAACTCATCTTAACTTTTTATTTGACCTTCTCAACAGGTTCCGCAACAGGAGAATGCTTCCGACTGTGTTCTGTTTGTGCTCTTCTTCATAAAACAGT
>NC_025698.1:21611271-21614483 GCF_000633955.1 Camelina sativa | reverse complement strand
CCCCCCCGCCTCCCTCCCTATCTCTTATAAACTATTTGTTGCTAACATACTTCCACCTTCAGATTGACGAGAAGTGGTTTAACCCCGATGAAGCCTCCGCTTTGAGGATCAAAATCTGGAACAAACTCATTGAAATATTCCGTGAGAGTAATTAAACAAGATTTCAAAAACATGTGTTGTTGTTTCTGTTTCTTTTATATTTTTTGGTACGGAATGAAATAGAAATCAAGACGAAATAAATAACTATACATTGTAGCCAAAGTAAGGCATGAAACTGACGTCGGTAAGAACAGTGTTCAGCTCCTGCAAAATGAAGACACAAAGGTAATGCCTATATGTTCATTCTTTGGTTTTGCTCTGTCATGGTTTCCTCTTCTTTTGTGGATATTAGGCAATAATATTGAAGCAACTCTTTCTTGATATCTCTCTCTGTTGCAGATCTTGTGTCGCTGGCCCATGTTTTGCAGAAGAAGTATTCACTCTTGCATGATTTGGATAAAAGTTTGCAAGGTAACAAATCATAACATTCCAAATGATCGATCTTTAGTCAGTTCACTAAAACCTATTTCATTGAAGTTATTATAAAAAGAGAAGAAAAGCAAGCTGCAGTTGTTTGAGATGGGTCTTTGATGTGGTGGAGAGGCTTTGGGAACTGGTTCCTTTCCTCTACTGTTTTGACTTACATTCGACACAGTTTCTAACCATATTTTCAAAAAAAGTTTGATACCATTCGTCTGCAGTCAATTTTTTTTTCTCTTTTTCTTCCATCTCAAAACACTTTGAAGACATTCCCCTTCAATCATAGTTTTTCTCCTTTTCTTCCTCTTTTCCTCTCAATGGTTTCTCTCTTCAGAATCTTTGGGAGGTTTGGGATCTGTATTATTTTCCTTATCAACGCTTTTAAAGCCTTGGTCCACCCAAGTAACATCTCCCAAACTTCCTTCTTTGCATATGGCTTGCACAAGAGCGTCAATCTTCTTATCCCCACTATCATCATCCCAAACAGGTGGCTCTGATTTGTTGATGAAAGCATTCTCAATGTTTACATACAAAGATGTAGGAAAACAAAAGTGAAATCAACATGTTTCACGGTAAAAACAAATTGAATTAACCCAAACACGACACATAACTATCGCTCCATAGACCTCATCATCAATTAAGATCTGATCGACATTTCTTGTCCAATACCATTTTTTACCCTTGAACTTCAGAAGAGGAGGACTTATGGTACCTGATGGATCACCAAACTATTGTCCAAAATTATGGAAAAGATTGTACATCCATATTTGCAGTACTTGTAGGAAGCCATGTATTGTGATTGAGTCTCCCTCCAAATCTGTCTTCTTGACTGATTTAATCAGATTCTTCAAAGCCAATCTGCCCCATGGATAACCCTCAAACTTGGGCAAATCGAATACCATAAGAGTTCGTTTACGTAGTTTTGTCTTGAGATCGCGGCCCTTTGCATCAGATAGAACATACTTGGGTTCTCGTGTACTCTGACTCTCATCTTTTTACACAAGTCTTCATGCACACCTTTCCCCACATCTATTTCCTTATCATTTTTATCTGGTAAAGGTGCACAGTTTAGTCGTGTTATGTTTTCGAACTCTGATAGGGAAAACCGAGCTGGTGTACTACAGAACAAGCACCATATCTCGTATTTTTTGTTGCAGACAAGTTGCTTTACAAGCAGCGTTTTGACAATCTTTGATGACCAGTTGAATTTATTTGGAACAACGTGCAGTTACCCCCAAAGGTGAATTACAAATGCGGTTCCACACTACTTTTCCAACAGCCTTTTTCACATCTCCTAGAAATGCAATCTTGCTAAGGTAGTTGAGGCTTTTGTCACACTCCGGCTCCCAACCAAGTGAGTATAATCTCGAGGGAAATCCCAATTCCATATTTGTTTTAGTCAACAATCTGTTAGCCATGAAAAAACCAAAACACGATAAATCATAACATGATAAATCATAACTCTTAGCCCCAAAGAAAACATGCAGCCAAAAAGGAAGTGTATCATGAGTTATACCAAAAAGGATAAAACATGAAACACGAAACTCACTTCTTTTTTGGTGGCTGTAACAAATATAGTTTTGTATCTGCTCTCCTGTAACAGTCTCTCCTCGTATTTTCTTTTTTTTGGCGGCTGTAACAAATATACTTTTGTGTCTACTCTCCCGTAACAGTCTCTCCTCGTATTGTTTCTAGTTCTTTCAATACTTCCGAAAGCGCATACACGAGCATCTTCTTTATCTTTTACCATGAAAAGTTTAAAATGGTGAGGCAAGTGAATGAATATATAAAGTAAAGAGCAACAATAAAGAAGATGATTATCTACGCTGTCAAATAAACTCAAAAATTTGCTCGATCATTTAAAAGAGAGAAACTATGACCTATCAAAATACATATTCTACGAGTTATACTAGTTCTTCTAGTTGAACCAATGTGCCATTGGTATGGCTAACCTACACACGGCATCAATCAACAATGCACATGGTCTCAATCAACAAAGACTGACCCCAACTTTGTCAACTCTGGATGAGTGGCCCATAGGAAGTCGGCAAAACTCTTTGGTCAGACACAGACACTTACGTATGTTCTCCAATGACACAAAGTCAACTGCAATTTTTGTGCACGACTGTTCCTACAGAAACAAAGTTTTTGATTAGAGTTTCCACTACAAAACAAATGGTATGATGATAGTAAAAGGTGGAAGATCAGAAACTATTCAGTTTTACTTAGAGCTGTGCATTTCAGGTCAGGTCACCCGACCCTATTGAAAAATCCTATACATATCCAACCCAAAAGTTTTACCTTTAGATTCCGAACTTGATGAGAACAACCCGCAGGAATAAACACCGCTTCTCCTAGATTTTGCACAAATGTCCATGGCTCAATCCCTGTAACAGACAACATAAAATCCGTTAATATAACCCAATCAAGTCGAAAAGAGAGTAACATATAGTTGTTAGATTACTTACCAAATTCATTCTTGAGTTTTTTTTAAGCTCTACAGTTAAATAGAATGATTGGTCATGTATCGGGTTGTCAACCTGAAAATGAAAATCGAATAAAATGTCAGTACCAAGAAAGTAAAATCTCAGTAAAAAAGGTTATTGCAAGTAGGTGAGTAATTACCTCCATAACTGGTTGACCAAATGCATGTCTAAATTCTCAGCAAGGCTTTTTAATATACTGTTCTAACT
>NC_025698.1:21610564-21611066 GCF_000633955.1 Camelina sativa | reverse complement strand
ACCTCATCATCAATTAAGATCTGATCGACATTTCTTGTCCAATACCATTTTTTACCCTTGAACTTCAGAAGAGGAGGACTTATGGTACCTGATGGATCACCAAACTATTGTCCAAAATTATGGAAAAGATTGTACATCCATATTTGCAGTACTTGTAGGAAGCCATGTATTGTGATTGAGTCTCCCTCCAAATCTGCCTTCTTGACTGATTTAATTAGAGTCTTGAAAGCCAATCTCCCCCATGGATAACCCTCAAACTTGGGCAAATCGAATACCATAAGAGCTCGTTTACGTAGTTTTGTCTTGAGATCGCGGCCCTTTGCATCAGATCGAACATACTTGGGTTCTCGTGTACTCTGACTCTCATCTTTTTACACAAGTCTTCATGCACACCTTTCCCCACATCTATTTCCTTATCATTTTTATCTGGTAAAGGTGCACAGTTTAGTCGTGTTATGTTTTCGAACTCTAATAGGGAAAACCGAGCTGGTGTACTACAGAA
>NC_025698.1:21585071-21610454 GCF_000633955.1 Camelina sativa | reverse complement strand
TTTTTTAAGTTATACAGTTAAATAGAATGATTGGTCATGTATCGGGTTGTCAACCTGAAAATGAAAATCGAATAAAATGTCAGTACCAAGAAAGTAAAATCTCAGTCAAAAAGGTTATTGCAAGTAGGTGAGTAATTACCTCCATAACTGGTTGACCAAATGCATGTCTAAATTCTCAGCAAGGCTTTTTAATATACTGTTCTAACTTAGAAACATCTTCACTCCTAAATATGTCCCAAAGAGCACCTCCCATTTCTTGATGATTCTGTTCGCTTTCCACGTTTGGTTCTTCTTCCTCTTCTTGGCTACGATACCCAATAATACCATCATCTTCCTTGTATTTCCGTTTCAGCATTTCAAGCTTGGTTTTTCTTTTTTCACTTACAGTTACTTCAGCTATATATGTCAGTATATTAACCGCGTTTGCCATATCCAAATGCAGCTTAGTCACATAATCACCTCTACCAAACTCATCTAGGAACCCATAGGCAATGTAACTTTTGGGACCCATATCTGGTTTGAGAAGTTTATCAGGAAGCTTTGTTACAATGTTAAGAATTCCGGTTACAAGATTGCTATATTCTTGGAAAGGTAATGCGGATATGAACTCAGTGTAGTGACGAGGCAAAGCATTCTCAAAACTATCATTAGGAGGCCAGTCATTTAACTTCAACATCTTAGGCCATGAGATTTTATATCTTCTTCCTTTCTTGTAACCATCAAAGAAGGAATATGCTTCAATGTATTCCGAACAATGTATTCCGAACAATTAGAACTTCCTTCTGATGATTTCATGTAGTCGCATATAGCTCGCAGCATAACGTCCAACTCCCAGCTTAAACCAGGTATGTTCTTGAGAGTGTTCCCAACGATTACTGGTTCACCTTTTGCCCAATGCTCTTGAAAATGGAGAAGCCATTGTTCTTTTAAGACATCACAAGATTCAGGAGACAACAAGTAGTTGTCACTTGATTCTTTCCTCGAAGCTGTTTTTCTCTTCTTATCAGTTTCCAAACCAGGACAGCTACAGTTCAACAATCTAGGAATTTTCTTGTATGACGCCATGATAGTATCTGCTTTCTGTTTCAAGTCTGACATAAATGTTAGCGGTAAGATTCGTGTGAGCTCCATGATAACACATTCACTACAACCAAATGCAAAAAAGATTCTTCCGTTATGATCAGCGTGCCACTTAATAGATTGGTTAGGATTATCTTTGTCCTCAGGAACAGAGGTGGAGCTCGATTCTAAAGCATGTGAACCGTGCACATATTCCTTTACTTTGTGAATCTCTTGACAGTAGTTTAAACAAAGTTCATTCTTGTAATCCTTAAAGGAGCAGCATCGGTGCAAGTCAAAAATTGAAGTTTGGCAGAGATCACTGCAAGACAAGATCATCTGCAGTAATATCAACTAAACTGAAATGAAAGATCCTAACTTTGTATTAGATAACATAAGTTGCTTACCAGAACATGCGGTTATTAACGGGGCTTCTGTCAGAGTTGCCTTAACTTCAAAAGACTGCATTCCTATAGAATCGGGTCATATATATAATACCAGAGGTCCCTCAGAAGGAACATAAACCAATAATTAGTAGCGGAAAATTCATACCTTGAATCTCTGCCTCGACTTCAATTTCATGCTTCTGAGCTTCAATTATCTCATTAAGAAATGGATGCATCGATTCAAACAGGTACTCGACATCTTTAAGAATCCGGTTTCGTCTTTGATACCAGTTAAAACAGAAAAACAAACATAATGTTAACAAACAAACAAAAACGTCTTGGGGTTCTCTCAAAAACAAAATCTTCTGCCATTAAAATATTGAAATGGATGCTAACGATAATCTCATTTACCTCAATTAAACCCTTCAATTTCAAGCATTCCCCGCAGTTACAAATTTTGAGGCAATAAGGACATTTTTCAACAACACCCTTCTCACAAAATAGATGTTGATACCTGCAAAAAAAACAACAAATCGAGTTGGAAACCAAAACATATTTTAGCAAAATGCATTTTAAAGTTTAGACAGAAACTTACCATTTCCTCGTACATTGCTGACAATACATTGGCTTTTTACATTCATTGCAAAAGATAAGCCTTCCCTTATCCCCATCCGAACACTGATGGCAGAAATTGTGGTCTTTCTTTATGTATCAGCTACCAGACTTCAAAAACTTTTTTGCAAGCTGCTAAATTAAAGTGTTAATTACTCTTTTTGATAGAGGTTGTCAACAAATGTTGACTTTGATCCAAATTTATACAGAAAATCGACCTATTATCAAATTTCAAACTCGCTATCCACTTTAATCTTGGAGGAAATTGATGTTGATTGATTCTCACCGTAGGAGATAGAACAGTCGGCATCAAAGAGTATCAGTTTTTATCCAAATTTATACAAAAAATCGACCTATTATCAATCGGTTTCAGAACAAAGGCTGTAACATTTAGAACCACTCGTCAGCATCGTTGGTTGGAACATGATCCATTTCAGAACAACGCCCGAAACTGAAAGCATTGAATCTGCCCATCAAGGTACTTTTTCATCACACTTTTTATTTAGTCAATCACTTATTCTATGTTTCTTGTTACAAACCTTAGATTATGTTGTTGTATTTAGCGCCGATTGTTAGACTCGCTTTGGAAATTTTAGATTTACTGAGTTCTTGGGATTAATTTGTCCAGGCTTCGTGAAATTTTTTTTAAGATTCCTCTGTATGTTAAGGATCTTTGATGTTTCTGATTTGTGTTTTGGCTTTTCTGTTTATAGACGAACACAGTGTGTTTCGCAATGTATTCTTCAATTAGGGCAAAAAACAATTCGGAGATGATTTCTGATTTAAGTGCTCACAAGGTTCTAAACAGCGATGATGCAATGTTTGAGATTCTTCTTCTGTTACCGCGTGAAACAATCTACAAGGTGATTCTTGTATCAAAGAGACGGCTTCAGATTGTCTCCAACCCTGTCTTCCGCAACACTTACCTAACCAAATGGAAACCAAGATTCCATCTCATTGGTTTCTTCGTCAGCAACACAATGTACCTCAACAGCCTCGTATGCCTTTACTGTCAACGAGTATCATAGGCAACGAAATGGAATATTCTGGCGTTCTGAAAAAGCTCGGTTACTACATCGATTCATCAAACGGTTTGCTTCTCTGTGGTCGTCATCCAAAAACTTACTACTTATGGGATGTAAATACGAGGAACCATGATGAGATTTCGTGTCCTCAAGCTCATTTCAGTGAGTTTGTTATGTCTTTGATGACCAAAGATTCTCTGGATAAATGTTTAAGCTACAAGGTGATTCCCTCAGAGTGTAATTCCTACGTACTTAACTCTAAAAAGGTGAAAGTCCAGACTTATTCCTCGAAAACTAGTATGTGGAGCTATGCGGAACTGACCTGTCCCCAAGAAATATCGCTCATGTCGTGGACTCCCGGAAGAGTGATCGGTTCCGTGGTATATTGGATTGCCACAGCAGGTCAAGTGGTTATCTATGACACATATGATGAATAGAAACATATCAATCATATAAAACTCCCGAAAACATTTGATTATGATGAACAAGTTTTCGGCAAATCCGCTGATGGTCTTTACAATATGGATGGAGTGATAAATCGGTAATGGAGATTGGGAAGCTCGAGAAAGTAATGCTTCAATGGGTTATAAGCTAAGATTCAAGGCGATGTGGAACGCAATTGCTAGCGTTCATGAATCAGAACTCGAACTCTGTTTTCATCAGAAAGGACCCGCATATCTTCACCTGTGACTTGGAGTCTCAATTGGTTGAATGTGTTCAGTACCATGGACATGCATTTTCGTTCTTTTGGGAATACTGTAAATTCTGGCCGTATTTTCGACCCATTGGCCTTCTTTGCCTTTCTCTATTGAAGATCAGCTCTTCAACAGAAATGAATACCAAAGTCACTGACAATATCAGCCAAGTGTTCTAGTGATTGATCATGATGATGAACCTCAAACTTAATGTAATCAAGTAGATCTTATCGAACTGAGCGATGATGATAGCGATGACGAAGAGGCCAATGACTGTCGAGAGTACCAGTACTGGATCAACATTAATTACGAGGTGATGGTATTTATTTGTTGTATATGTTGAAGTAACCTCCATAGACCATGTAAATGAAGGTAGATGAGTAGTTGTCCATCATACTCTCGATCTTTGAATACAAACTTGTGAGTTACACTGTGATGTGATGTAAGAATCAGTACCAACATTGCGTCGGAACTGACTAACGTAAGAGGTGGTAGGTGTGCTGACAAGTGCGGTCGGTACAGGGCAACACGGATGGAAATATGGCCATGGAGCTTACCAAGTACTTGGACGGTCTGGATACAATTTTCATCAGCAATATGTATATGCCTATTTTGGAGACATTTACCGAACCACTCCGTACTCTTTCATTTTTCGTAATTCTGCTTATTACACACACTATGGTGATACTAGAATGCACATTACTTTTGATTATGCCTCTTATTATACGTTTAAACATAGACTAAGAAATGTTTAAAGGGTTCTTAGACCAAAACCAAGCCTTCAACATGGCTTTTATTGCTTCCGCTATAGTGGCTTCTCGGTTTTCCTTATGGTTCCAAAAGTTCTGAATCATATAGCCATCACTTACATTGTGGTCTAGTATCTCTTGTTTCGCTCTTAACACTTCACAGCATAATACTTCACCCCAGTCCTTCTTGAGCCTAAGCACTTTGTTATTAGTCTCAACCACCACTATCTGCAATATCACATTTGAAATCTTGAGATACTATATAACAGGAAAGATCCGATCTTTTGAGATACTATATAACAGGAAACTCCAAACCTTTGGATTTTCGTCAGAGTCATCGACTTTGAATGGATTCCAGTTCACATCTATAATATCATGTTCCAACTCCGAACAAAACTTAACAGCCTCCGTCACTACTCTTTCTTCGGGACTTCCAAGATTCTGCATTTCTGCGACAATCGCCCTGTGGCATAGTGACCCCATTCTCTTTACTGCAACATTCTCAAGAGTTTTCCTTATCAAATCTATATTCTCATTCTAGAGCTGCCCATCAAAGCAATAACATAAATTTAAAAGGACATACCTTTCATTTACCTAAACTCGAAGAACAAGATCTTGGAAAAAACATATTTAGATTGTTTTAGCTTCGTACTTGAATCATCTCGTGGTGAGCGTCTTGATACTCCTCGTTGGACATACATTCTTATTGCACCAGAGTGTTCATTATATCTCATAGATCTGTTTCTCTGCCCTTGTTTTCTCTCTGATGTTTGGCTATCATCTTCTGAAACTCTTCATCTCCATCACTCTCCTTCATTTTTTGCATCATCATCTCCAGATCTTGATTTTCATTTAGAATCACTAACATTTCCATATTCCTTTTAGAAAGATTCTCCTTTTCTTTCTGAAAAAGTTGTCATGTTTTCAGAAACTCAAAGAGTTGAACAAAGGAAGCTTTAATTATGGATATGTTCATGAATATACAGTCAAACTAAATGATTTCTTGCCTTGTGCCTATCTGCGAGTTTCATAGCTTGCTACTCGAGCTTCGTCCTCTTTTTCTCCAGTTCTAACGAATAATTTGCATGATCTTTCTCTCTATCTTCATACAACTTCTGCATGGACGTGTACTTCTGCTCAAAATCTTCTCATCAAGAAGACACATGCAAAAACAAACACAAATTATATATATATATATATATATATATATAGATATATAGATATGTCAGGAAGAGCACATTGAAGATCCTGTTTTATTAAAGCTTTCTTTTACCATTTTTGTAACTCATGGATAACTCCAGTTTAAAAGATTTCAACCTATTGCAAACCCGTTCAATCATATCTGTTTTTTGTTGGATCTCTTGAGTTTCTTTTTCTATCTTCTCAAGCGTCTGATCTAAGCACTCAGAAAGGCACGCATCTAAAATCGCCTTTCCTTGTTCAAGATATGATGGACTTCTCAAATTTTTCCCATCCCTAAGATGAGAGTTCCAAACCTCATTTGTTTTTTTCCAATCAGTTTCGGTAGCAATCCATCCAAATATTTTATGAGTAGTCCAAATAACACCTTTTCAAGAAAGAAAGATAACTTTAGTGTTAAAACAAACCAACAAATTTTAATTCTTAAAAAACTCTGATCAGCTACTTTTTTCAATTACCATTCTCATAATGCTCCTCAAAATTCCAGGGGTCTTCGAATTCTTTCACGCATTTTTTGAAGTGTGCCAAAGCATAACCAGTAAATCCTTTATAATTCCAAACGGGTTTGACAGAATCAGGATTATAACCTTTCTTAGCTAGGTCTTCACGTAAGCTTGAAAGGTTGGGGCCAACTATCTTACCACTCCCACCGAACGTTCTTGGTAAGGTTAATATAATACCAACCCATGGTCACACATATTTTTTTATCTAGAGGAGAAACTGTTAGTGGGTCAGAAGAGCTGGCCTTCGCCTTTTTATTTTGGTTGGCTTTGGACTCACCATCTCCAAATGATCATGATACAAACATAAGTTTACAAGAGAGGTGTAACAATCTGTCAAAAGCTTCAATCAGACTAGAGGTTATGAAAATGAAGGTCAGACTAAGAGTGGTTGTACATGTTGCCACAAAAGCATATTTGTCATGTTCCCTCTTCCTGTTGCGGTGCTCACTCTTTTTCTTGGTTTCATCTACTTCGTCCTTGTTCTCTTCTTGTCCTACAGTGTTACATGGTCCCATATGTCTATTAATACTGCATAAGTTACCATGTCGATTCTATGTTAGTACTGTATGTAGATATATGAATGATGCAGTACTTTTACCTCAATTAAATTATCAATCCACAATCTGCATTAATCAACTCACTAAGAATACACAAAGATGCTTAATCTAAACCTAAACATGAATTGGTTTATTGTAACAATCTTAACTAACAAACTGGATTAAAGAAAGGAAACAAAACAAACTCAAACAATGCAAACACAAAGAAACATGGCACAACTAGAAACAGACTTAAAATCAAGATTAAACAAGTGAACCTTGGGCAAGGTAATTGACTTGGGAGATAGCTAAACAATCCTAGATGTCTAATCAACAATCAAGGACAATCCTATGGCTAAGAACACTTATGCAAATCAATCCATTTCCATGAAAAAGATCCTATGCTAATCAAGTGATAATCAACAATTTCCAAAGGCAATCACAGGGTAAGCATGCATTATAAACAAGTCTTAAATACCACTTAACACCCTAATCACCAATTTCCATTGGCTAGGTATGCAAATCTCTTGAATAGTTTGGTTCAGAAATTTCATCAAACACTTTCTGGGCATGGAAATCCTAATGTCTAGATTCAAGCTTGATCAAGGCTATCTAGCATTATTAACACTAAACAAGATAGGAAACACATAAATAAATCCCTAGACATCAAAGATCAATCATCTATCTCCCTAATCTACCAAGCCCAAAGTTCTAAAGGATCTACTCACTCATCATCATGATCACACAAAGGAAGGAATTTGATCTTTGTGAAATCATAATAAGAGATTGTAGATTAAGAGATTTGAAGAAGAAATTGCTATTAAAAACTTAGAAGTACTCAATCCTTCAACAAACCAAGAGTAAACAAGTTTAAGAACCCTAAAAAGCTGCTAAAACAAAAGATAAGATAAAGGATCCTCCTCCCCTTAATAGGGTTAATGTATTTATAGGGTTAATGTATTTATAGGAAAATAAAAGGGAGCCGGGTCAACCCAGTTCAAACCGGGTCAAACCCGGATTGAGGCAAAAACAAGTGTGGACTTAGGCAGAAACCGGGCAGCTTCTGGCTGATGGTGGATGGCTGATTGGGACAGCCGGGCACACTTTGGCCGATGGTGGTGGCCGTTGATGGCTCCTGTTCGTCGCCTAGGTGGGTTCAAGCGGCCAGCCTTGGACCGATTGAGGGTTGGACCGATTGAGGGTGGCCGATGGCTTCACGCGGGCAAGGTTTGGCCGCATGTGCTGGCCGTGTGTGGCTCTTGTTCTTGACGTCGAGGAGTGGTATCAGCTAGGGTTTGGCCGTGTGTGCTGGCCGCGTGAGCCAATCGGCCATGGTTTGACCGATTGCCTAGGCCGCGTGTGGTTCCTGGTCTTGTCACTTCTTCAACTTCACTCCTCTTTGCTTCTTTGCACCAAAACAGGTCCAAATGCTCCAAATGTTATGAGATTACTCCAACAACCTGAGAGATAACACACCTGATGCATATGCTCCTAAAACAACCTAGAATGACAAGATTATGCAACAAAACTATGCAAAAACAGGTCTTAAAACTCAACAAAAACACAAGATATCAACTCCCCCAAACTTACCTCTTCCTAGTCCTCAAGCAAGAACCAAACAAATAGTGAGAGAGAGAGGTTTGAAAAAGGGATTCAGAACCAAAAAGTAACAACAAAGGATTCAAACCACAGTCCTTAAATGTAATTCAATGGTGCTAGGATCAATCAAAGTCCTTACAAATATTTTTCCTATGCTTATCACAATGCACCACTCTTGTTCACCTTCTATCTATTGGTAAAGACTTGCAATCCTATTGAACATCTCTTTCACATTCATTAAAGTGTTTGGTGTGATCTTGCAAATGGAAAATAAATCAAGCTCAATTGGTTTAAGGGAAAGGCGTTTTTATAAAAAGGTGGTTGGCAATGGTGTTTTTGGGTGGTTTACTCTCAAACAAAGAGGAATGCTAGACAGTTATGAAACCAATCTAAGACTGAGAATAATTTGGGCATACAAAGCTTAGCTCTTGATGTTCTACCAATCTAGAAGCATTTCTACCCTTTCTCTCATCCTTCTTTTCTTTCTTTCTTACCCATAAACTCAACTTGATTCAACTTAAACCCCTTCTCTTCTTTACTTATGGTCTTAAACTTTTGAATATCTCTAAGGCTTCACTTTCAACATAAGCTCCTATCTTTTTAACTTCTTTGAAACTTCTTTTGATGAACTCCCATTCTTATTAAACTATGCTTTAGCATTCTCCTTTTTTTTTTTATGAAACTTTTCTAGGAGACATCAGCTAGACTTTTCTTTCTCTTTTTCTTCTTAAGAGACTTAGAGCTTTTAACCAAACTTAACCTTAGAGATAAATCTTTTCTTTTCTTTTGACCAAGTAATTCTTTCTTTTCTCCCCCCTTAATCTCTCTTGTTTCCAACCCTTTACCCCAAATCAAAATTCTAACCACCTATTTCTTTCAAAACCAGTCCTATTAGCTAGTTCTAAAGATTCCAAACCTAGCTAAAACAAGAGCCAGTTCTTTGTCATTCTCAATACTCTCAATATTTCACAACCTATAGCATTATCAACAAAGAGGCCTCACTCAACAAATCAACACATGGGTTGAAAGAAAAGGTTGAGGTTCAAAGGTATGGCAAGAGATTGGGTTAAACAAAATATAGTGGCCAATAGAGATAGTTAACCCAAATGAAAGTACCATGAGCTAGCATTCATAATCCATATGCAAGATAATTGAAAGATCAAATTAAAGTCCAAATAATATAGAGATGCAGCAATGATCATGCAAGCTTTACACTAGAAGAAAGTGCTTTCAAGTGACACAATGCTTAAGCTTAGAATCTTCATTTTTTTCCCAAAGATTAAACAACCACCAATGAACTATAAATGAGGGATGTGGGTTCAATCCTAAGACTCTACTTTTACAAGGTAGCTTCATTATCATCCCAAATGCAAATGCATACTAAATGTTTCTAGACTCAATCCTAAAGGCAATAATGAATATGCAAAATTACATGCATTTGTTTTTGGTTTTTGAAAATTTTCAAATTTTTTTTTGATTTTTCTCAAAAACATAGCTATTAACAATGCAACACACAAATTGAAAATCAAAACAAAACACAATGTTAGATGGCTAGTCTCTCCCCCAAACTTAATTTACACCGTCTGGGTGTAAGAAAAATCCAAGAGAAAGACTTACAAAAATAAAGAAAACA
Source organism: Camelina sativa (assembly GCF_000633955.1). Lineage (NCBI taxonomy): Eukaryota > Viridiplantae > Streptophyta > Magnoliopsida > Brassicales > Brassicaceae > Camelina > Camelina sativa. The sequence continues at coordinate 21,600,457 of NC_025698.1, read as the reverse complement.
AAACTCAAATGATATATACAATGGAAAGTTAGGACCATACCTTGGCCCTAGTTGTGAACCTTGGGGAATGGAGTGAGAGGAGGAGCTTTAGTGCTCCCTTGAGATTCTGTTGAATTGGTGGAAAGAGAGTGGAGGTTGATAGTGATGACTCTTGAGAGAAGGTCATGAAGCTCATCTTTGTCATATGGGAACTTGGGATCTAGCTTGGCTTTGACACTTGCAAAGGGTGAAGAAGGACTGTTGTGCCTCACTTTGTACTCTATTGCTCCATCAACAAGCCCCAAGGGATGCAAACATAAAGTCATAGGAGATGAAACAATGGTGGGAGGGTGGGGTTGTTTCTTCTTCCTCTTCTTCTTGTCAACAACTTTATTTTCTTGACCCAAATCATCTTCTCTAGATTCTCCTTTGAGGTCATCAAATAAAGAGTCTAAACACTCACCATCCAAAATGTCCTCATCAAGCTTTTTAGTCTGTTTAATCCTCACATTAGCAACTTGGAGCTTTTCATGTTGATCATTCAAGTCTATATCCTCTTCCTTAGTTGCCACTTCTTCACTAGTGATTTTTGCACAAAACATTGTAGAGGAAGGTTTGATAGGATAGGATGTGTTGGGATTCACTTGAAGAAGAGTTACTCTCTTGTTTTGGAAATCAATGCTTGGCCCCACAGTGTTGAGAAAGGGAGTTCCTAGTATGAGAGGGAGCTTGTTGGTTTCTTGCATCTCAACTACCATGAAGTCTGTTGGAACTGTGCAATCACCAACCTTGAGTGGATAGTTCTCAATCAAACCAAGTGGAGATTTGGAGGAAGCATCTCCAAACATGATGGAAGAAGAGGGTTGCTTCATGTCTTTGATCCCAAGACTCTTTACCATCTCAAGTGACATCACATTAACACTTGCTCCTGAATCACATAAGGCATCATCAAGTTGTAAGGCACCAAGTGAACAAGGTATAGTGAATCTGCCTGGATCTTCAAGCTTGGAAAGTGATTTTGGTCCAGGTTGTTGTTCACTTGGTGAATCAAAGATTCCCATGTTTTCTTCCACCTTCTCTTTGTTTGCTAGAATAGCTTTGATGAACTCTATATGGAGAGGAACTTGAGACAAGCTATCCACATAAGGCAAAGGTGCTCCAACTCTACTCATATTAGCTTTGAAACTTGAGAGCACTTTCTTTTTAGCTTTGTGGTGGATAAGTCTGATCTTGTGGGTTCTCCACATTGGTGCTGCGGTAAGAGAGGTTTGGGTGGTTGTGGTAATTAGGATTGAACTTGTTATACCCCTGGCCACCAACATAATTGACCTCTTCTTCTCTCTCAACACAAGCTTCCATACCTTCTTGATAACCTTTATAGAGTTCACACTCATTGACAAAGTGAACTGGCTTTTGATTTGCCATAATCATCTTATCCATCTTGTCATTCAAAGCTTTAATCTCCTTGCGATGCTGCTCATTCATATCAGTATAGTCTCTTGGATTTCTATCATAATCCTCTCCATAGTTCCCATCACTTTGAGCAAGATTCTCAACCAACAACATTCCTTGTTCTGCATTTTGGCCCAAAAAGTTTCCATTGCTTGTTGTATCAAGAAGCATTATATACTTAGGCAAGAATCCTCTATAGAGTGTACTCAACTGTGACTCTTTGGAGAAACCATGATGTGGACATTGAGAGATGTACCCCTTGAATCTTTCCCATGCTTCACAAAAACTCTCATTTCCCTTCTGAGCAAAGCTTGATATCTCATTCCTTAGTCTTGCTGTCCTTGTAGTAGAGAAGAATTTGGATAGGAAAGTCTTCTTACATTGATCCCAGGAGGTAATGGTGTTGTGAGGCAGATTCTTTTCCCTAATGTGAGCCTTGTCACCAAGAGAGAATGGGAAGAGGTGTAGCTTGAAGGCATCTTCAGAGATACCATTGATCTTAACAGTCCCACAAAACTATCAAATTGATCCAAGTGATCAAGTGGGTCTTCCATTGCCAAACCATGAAATTTTAATCCCTGAACCATGTTGATAAGACTGGCTTTGATCTCAAAGTGATTGTTCTCAACTGGTGGAGCTCTAATACTAGTGCGGTGTCCATTGACATTAGGTGCATCACAAGCTCCAATGAGTGGGGCTTGTCTTGGTACATGGTGTAGAGCTCTATCATCATTGGGCTGGTCATTTCCATTATGACCAGCAGGAGGAGGAGGGTTGTGTTCCATAGCTTGTTTGGCTAACTGGCGATTCTCTCGCTCAAAATGGTAGATGTCGTCACCATGCTCAATCAAGTCTGCTTGGCCTTGACTTCTCAAGTTCATACACCCTGAAAAAAAGAATTCAAAACACCAAAGAAAACCAAGCAAGTAACAATGTAAAGTAAATGAATAGGCTCAAGAAAAGTTGAAATCCTAATGGTCAAATTGAATGCAAACGGGCAACGGTGCCAAATTGATGCATGATATCAATGGTAAGTATAGTGGTAAGTATTCCCGCCTGTCACGCGGGTGACCCGGGTTCGATCCCCAGCAACGGCGCCAAATTGATGCAGTAATTTTACCTCAATTAAATTATCAATCCACAATCTGCATTAATCAACTCACTAATAAGACACAAAGATGCTTAATCTAAACTTAAACAGGAATTGGTTTATTGTAACAATCTTAACTAACAAACTGGTTTATAGAAAGGAAACAAAACAAACTCAAACAATGCAAACACAAAGAAACAGGACACAACTAGAAACAGACTTTTAATCAAGATTAAACAAGTGAACCTTGGGCAAGGTAATTGATTGGGGAGATAGCTAACCAATCCTAGATGTCTAAGAAACAATCAAGAATAATCCTATGGCTAAGAACACTTATGCAAATCAATCCATTTCCATGATAAAGATCCTATGCTAATCAAGTGATAATCAACAATTTCCAAAGGCAATCACAAGGTAAGCATGCATTATAAACAAGTCTAAATACCACTACGCTAGGAATGCAAAGCTCTTAAAAACTTAGAAGTACTCAATCCTTCAACAAACCAAGAGTAAACAAGTTTAAGAACCCTAAAAAGCTGCTAAAACAAAAGATAAGATAAAGATAAGATAAATGATCCTCCTCCCCTTAATAGGGTTAATGTATTTATAGGGTTAATGTATTTATAGGAAAATAAAAGGGAGCCGGGTCAACCCAGTTCAAACTGGGTCAAACCCGGATTAAGGCTAAAACAAGTGTGGACTTAGGTGGCAACCGGGCAGCTTCTGGTCGATGGTGGATGGCCGATTGGGACAGTCGGGCACACTTTGTCCGATGGTGGTGGCCGCTGATTGCTCTTGTTCGTCGCCTAGGTGGGTTCAAGCGGCCAACCTTGGTCCGATTGAGGGTGGTCGATGGCTTCACGCGGGCAAGGTTTGGCCGCGTGTGTTGGTCGTGTGTGGCTCCTGTTCTTGACGTCGAGGAATGGCATCGGGCAGGGTTTGGCCGTGTGTGTTGGCCGCGTGTGCCAATCGGCCATGGTTTGACCGATTGCCTAGGCCGTGTGTGGTTCCTGGTCTTGTCACTTCTCCAACTTCACTCCTCTTTGCTTCTTTGCACCAAAACAGTTCCAAATGCTCCAAATGTTATGAGATTACTCCAAGAACCTGAGAGATAACACACCAGATGCATATGCTCCAAACAACCTAGAATGACAAGATTATGCAACAAAACTATGCAAAAACAGGTCTTAAAACTCAACAAAAACACAAGATACAATGAATGTTGTATATTCTATTTAAATATAATAAATATGATATATGTTCCATGTTATAGAACATATGTGTCCATCTTATACATTTATTATATGGTAAATATTTATCCATATAATAATCTATTCTATTTCAAACTTCATATCAGGGTGGTCTACTCTATGTTAATATTGTATGTTTACATGTACAGGCACCTGATCACCATTCACGGCACAAACACATTGAAGAAAGCATAAGTCAGAAAGGAGAAAATGAAACGCATATGATATATTCATGTATAAGTTTCATTATACACATTCTATATCTTAACTATGTGTCCATTCTACAGTTCTTTTTTTTTTTGAAAAACATGTATATATTTTATCCTGCATGTTAAATCTATGTCTATTAATACTGCATAAGTTACCATGTCGATTCTATGTTAGTATCGTATGTAGATATATGGAATTACCTATTTACTAACCACGACTTCCCTTTCTTCGGATGCTTCTCCACTTTTCTGAGTAACATGTAGCATTACCTCTTCACCATCCGCGGCTTCCGTTTCTTCTGATGCTTCTTCACTTTCCAGCAAGGCAAGAGGTGCCCAGTTGGTAAGGTACAAGGTGTCACAGATGGTACCCCAATACTCTCATACGATGGAAGTGACGTTGCTTGTTTTTCTGGAAAGGCAGGAGCCCTCCCGGAACGATTTTCCTACGCCATGTCACACCATCATATGAAAAATAGAACCGCATATGAAATATATATGTAAATATGAATGTTGTATATTCTATATAAACATAGTAAATATGATATGCGTTCCATGTTATAGAACATATGTGTCCATCTTATACATTTATTATAAGGTAAATATTTGTCCATATAATAATTTATTCTATGTCAAACTTCATATCAGGGTGGTCTACGCTATGTTAATATTGTATGTTTACCTGTTCAGGCACCTGATCACTATTCACGGCTCCCTACTCCTTCTTGTCAACAATCAGTGATACATTGAAGAAAAGCATAAGTCAAAAAGGAGAAACTGAAACGCATATGATATATTCATGTATAAGTTCCATTATAAACATTCTATATGTTAACTATGTGTCCATTCTACAATTCTATTTTATATGAAAAACATGTATATATTTTATCATGTATGTTAAATCTATGTCTATTAATACTGCATAAATTACCATGTCGATTTTATGTTAGTATCGTATGTAGATATATGGAATTCCATTTTTACCAACCGCGACTTCCCTTACTTTGGATGCTTCTCCACTTTTCTGAGTAACATGAAGCATTACCTCTTCACCATCCGCGGCTTCCGTTTCTTCCAATGCTTCTTCACTTTCCAGCAAGGCAGGAGGTGTCCCAGTTGGTAAGGTACAAGGTGTCACAGATGGTACCCCAGTAATCTCATACGACGGAAGTAACATTGTTTCTTTTCCTGGAAAGGCAAGAGCCATCCCGGAACGATTTTCCTGAGCCGTGTCACACCATCATATAAAAAATAGAACAGCATATGAAATATATATGTAAATATGAATGTTGAATATTCTATATAAACATAGTAAATATGATATACGTTCCATGTTATATAAACATATGTGTCCATCTTATACATTTATTATATGGTAAATATTTGTCCATATAATAATCTATTCTATGTCAAATTTCATATCAGGGTGGTTTACTCTATGTTAATATTGTATGTTTACTACCTGTTCAGGCACATGATCACCATTCACGGCTCCCTGCTCCTTCTTGTCAACAATCACAGACACATTGAAGAAAGCATAAGTTAGAAAGGAGAAAATGAAACGCATATGATATATTTCTGTATAAGTTCCATTATAAACATTCTATATGTTAACTATGTGTCCATTATACAGTTCTATTTTATATGAAAACATGTATATATTTTATCCTGTATGTTAAATCTATGTCTACTAATACTGCATAAGTTACCATGTCGATTCTATGTTAGTACCGTATATAGATATATGGAATTACCTCCTTACCAACCGTGGCTTCCCTTTCTTCGGATGCTTCTTCACTTTTCTGAGAAACATGTAGCATTACCTCTTCACCATTCGTGGCTTCCGTTTCTTCTGATGCTTCTTCACTTTCCAGCAAGGCAGGAGGTGTCCCAGTTGGTAAGGTACAAGGTGTCACAGATGGTACCCCAGTACTCTCATACGACGGAAGTGACGTTTCTTCTTTTGCTGGAAAGGCAGGAGCCGTCCCAGAATGATTTTCCTGAGCCGTGTCACACTATCATATAAAAAATAGAACAGCATATGAAATATATATGTAAATATGAATGTTGAATATTCTATATAAACATAGTAAATATGATATACGTTCCATGTTATATAAACATATGTGTCCATCTTATACATTTATTATATGGTAAATATTTGTCCATATAATAATCTATTCTATGTCAAATTTCATATCAGGGTGGTTTACTCTATGTTAATATTGTATGTTTACTACCTGTTCAGGCACATGATCACCATTCACGGCTCCCTGCTCCTTCTTGTCAACAATCACAGACACATTGAAGAAAGCATAAGTTAGAAAGGAGAAAATGAAACGCATATGATATATTTCTGTATAAGTTCCATTATAAACATTCTATATGTTAACTATGTGTCCATTATACAGTTCTATTTTATATGAAAACATGTATATATTTTATCCTGTATGTTAAATCTATGTCTACTAATACTGCATAAGTTACCATGTCGATTCTATGTTAGTACCGTATATAGATATATGGAATTACCTCCTTACCAACCGTGGCTTCCCTTTCTTCGGATGCTTCTTCACTTTTCTGAGAAACATGTAGCATTACCTCTTCACCATTCGTGGCTTCCGTTTCTTCTGATGCTTCTTCACTTTCCAGCAAGGCAGGAGGTGTCCCAGTTGGTAAGGTACAAGGTGTCACAGATGGTACCCCAGTACTCTCATACGACGGAAGTGACGTTTCTTCTTTTGCTGGAAAGGCAGGAGCCGTCCCAGAATGATTTTCCTGAGCCGTGTCACACTATCATATAAAAAATAGAACAGCATATGAAATATATATGTAAATATGAATGTTGAATATTCTATATAAACATAGTAAATATGATATACGTTCCATGTTATATAAACATATGTGTCCATCTTATACATTTATTATATGGTAAATATTTGTCCATATAATAATCTATTCTATGTCAAATTTCATATCAGGGTGGTTTACTCTATGTTAATATTGTATGTTTACTACCTGTTCAGGCACATGATCACCATTCACGGCTCCCTGCTCCTTCTTGTCAACAATCACAGACACATTGAAGAAAGCATAAGTTAGAAAGGAGAAAATGAAACGCATATGATATATTCCTGTATAAGTTCCATTATAAACATTCTATATGTTAACTATGTGTCCATTCTACAGTTCTATTTTAAATGAAAAACATCTACATATTTTATCTTGTATGTTAAATCTATGTCTATTAATACTGCATAAGTTACCATGTCGATTCTATGTTAGTACCGTATGTAGATATATGGAATTACCTCTTTACCAACCGCGGCTTCCCTTTCTTCGGATGCTTCTACACTTTTCTGAGTAACATGTAGTATTACCTCTTCACCATCCGCGGCTTCTGTTTCTTCCGATGCTTTTTCACTTCCCAGCAAGGCAGGAGGTGTCCTAGTAGGTAAGGTACAAGGTGTCACAGATGGTACACCAGAACTCTCATACGACGGAAGTGACGTTACTTCTTTTTCTGGAAAGACAGGAGCAGTCCCGGATTGATTTTCCTGCGCCGTGTCACACCATCATATAAAAAAAAGAAACGCACTATGAAATATATATGTAAATATGAATGTTGAATATTCTATATAAACATAGTAAATATGATATACGTTCCATGTTATATAAACATATGTGTCCATCTTATACATTTATTATATGGTAAATATTTGTCCATATAATAATCTATTCTATGTCAAATTTCATATCAGGGTGGTTTACTCTATGTTAATATTGTATGTTTACTACCTGTTCAGGCACCTGATCACCATTCACGGCGCCCTGCTCCTTCTGGTCAACAGTCAGAGACACATTGAAGAAAGCATAGGTTAGATAGGAGCAAATGAAACGCATATGATATATTTCTGTATAAGTTCCATTATAAACATTCTATATGTTAACTATGTGTCCATTATACAGTTCTATTTTATATGAAAACATGTATATATTTTATCTTGTATGTTAAATCTATGTCTACTAATACTGCATAAGTTACCATGTCGATTCTATGTTAGTACCGTATATAGATATATGGAATTACCTCCTTACCAACCGTGGCTTCCCTTTCTTCGGATGCTTCTCCACTTTTCTGAGAAACATGTAGCATTACCTCTTCACCATTCGTGGCTTCCGTTTCTTCCGATGCTTCTTCACTTTCCAGCAAGGCAGGAGGTGTCCCAGTTGGTAAGGTACAAGGTGTCACAGATGGTACCCCAGTACTCTCATACGACGGAAGTGACGTTTCTTCTTTTGCTGGAAAGGCAGGAGCCGTCCCAGAATGATTTTCCTGCGCCGTGTCACACCATCATATAAAAGATAGAACCGCATATGAAATATATATGTAAAAATGAATGTTGTATATTCTATATAAACATAGTAAATATGATATATGTTCCATGTTATAGAACATGTGTGTCCATCTTATACATTTATTATAAGGTAAATATTTGTCCATATAATAATTTATTCTATGTCAAACTTCATATCAGGGTGGTCTACGCTATGTTAATATTGTATGTTTACCTGTTCAGGCACCTGATCACTATTCACGGCTCCCTACTCCTTCTTGTCAACAATCAGTGATACATTGAAGAAAAGCATAAGTCAAAAAGGAGAAACTGAAACGCATATGATATATTCATGTATAAGTTCCATTATAAACATTCTATATGTTAACTATGTGTCCATTCTACAATTCTATTTTATATGAAAAACATGTATATATTTTATCATGTATGTTAAATCTATGTCTATTAATACTGCATAAATTACCATGTCGATTTTATGTTAGTATCGTATGTAGATATATGGAATTCCATTTTTACCAACCGCGACTTCCCTTACTTTGGATGCTTCTCCACTTTTCTGAGTAACATGAAGCATTACCTCTTCACCATCCGCGGCTTCCGTTTCTTCCAATGCTTCTTCACTTTCCAGCAAGGCAGGAGGTGTCCTAGTTGGTAAGGTAGAAGGTGTCACAGATGGTACCCCAGTAATCTCATACGACGGAAGTAACATTGTTTCTTTTCCTGGAAAGGCAAGAGCCATCCCGGAACGATTTTCCTGAGCCGTGTCACACCATCATATAAAAAATAGAACAACATATGAAATATATATGTAAATATGAATGGTGTATATTCTATATAAACATAGTAAATATGATATATGTTCCATGTTATAGAACATATGTGTCCATCTTATACATTTATTATAAGGCAAATATTTGTCCATATAATAATTTATTCTATGTCAAACTTCATATCAGGGTGGTCTACGCTATGTTAATATTGTATGTTTACTTATTCAGGCACCTGATCACTATTCACGGCTCCCTACTCCTTCTTGTCAACAATCAGTGATACATTGAAGAAAAGCATAAGTCAAAAAGGAGAAACTGAAACGCATATGATATATTCATGTATAAGTTCCATTATAAACATTCTATATGTTAACTATGTGTCCATTCTACAATTCTATTTTATATGAAAAACATGTATATATTTTATCATGTATGTTAAATCTATGTCTATTAACACTGCATAAGTTACCATGTCGATTCTATGTTACTATCGTATGTAGATATATGGAATTACCTCTTTACCAACCGCGGCTTCCCTTTCTTCGTATGCTTCTCCACTTTTCTGAGTAACATGTAGCATTACCTCTTCACCATCTGCGGCTTCCGTTTCTTCCGATGCATCTTCACTTTCCAGCAAGGCAGGAGGTGTCCCAGTTGGTAAGGCACAAGGTGTTACATATGGTACCCCAGTACTCTCATACGACGGAAGTCACGTTACTTCTTTTTCTGGAAAGGCAGGAGCCGTCCCGGATTGATTTTCCTGCGCCGTGTCACACCAATATAAAAAATAGAACCGCACTATGAAATATATATGTAAATATGAATGTTGTATATTCTATATAAATATAGTAAATATGATATATGTTCCATGTTATATAAACATATGTGTCCATCTTATACATTTATTATATGGTAAATATTTCTCCATATAATAATCTATTCTATGTCAAATTTCATATCAGGGTGGTTTACTCTATGTTAATATTGTATGTTTACTACCTGTTCAGGCACATGATCACCATTCACGGCTCCCTGCTCCTTCTTGTCAACAATCACAGACACATTGAAGAAAGCATAAGTTAGAAAGGAGAAAATGAAACGCATATGATATATTCCTGTTCCATTATAAAAATTCTATATGTTAACTATGTGTCCATTCTACAGTTCCATTTTATATGAAAAACATGTACATATTTTATCATGTATGTTAAATCTATGTCTATTAATACTGCATAAGTTACCATGTCGATTCTATGTTAGTACCGTATGTAGATATATGTAATTACCTCTTTACTTATCGTGGCTTCCCTTTCTTCGGATGCTTCTCCACTTTTCTGTGTTCATGTAGCATTACCTCTTCGCCATCTGCGGCTTCCGTTTCTTCCGTTTCTCTGCAGTTTCATGCATTTATTACTTTGGCTAGAATGTGTAGTTATTTATTTCGTCTTTGTTTCTATTTCATTTCGTAAAAAAGAAACAAAAAATTATATTTCCTTTTTTTTGATCCAGAGAAAATACAAAGTAACCTTTTTTTTTTATCACCTAGAAAAATATTAAGAGTTAAATAACTTGTTTTCAATAGTATGATTTAAGAAATTGTAAATTACAAGAATAACTATCTAAAAAAATAAATGAAAGGATGGAAACAACCGAATGAAGTAACAAAGATAACCGTGTAGAAGAAAGAGAATAACTAGTGAAAGATACTGATACTAGGTTTTTTGTGTGTCTATCCTAGCAGGTTCAATTAACCTTATGTAGTTGTAATACTTAAGGTGTCAATCCAGTTGGGAATCTTTACTATCACTCAAGATGCAATCAAGAAGTCACAAGTTAAGCCAATTCAAAAAGAGTGTTTTTCTAACAATCCTAGAATGGTCAAAATACAAAACGGAAATGAGTCACAAAACTAGAAACGAAAATATATGACAAGAAGCGAACAAGAATAAGTGAAACCGAAAATGATTCTAAGCATGAACAAACGAAACAGTCTCAGGAATGTAATATCAATCAAGAATATAAAAGTCCTAAGGATGGGAGTAATTGATGTCGGTGGAGTATCCTAGTCTAAAGAGTGTTTAACATACCACAAGCAAACTATCCCTAAACAATGAACATCACAACTTAGCTAATCCAATCTCTTGACAGAAGCTACTCAAACTCAACCACTTCCAAACCTAGCTCTCGCTAGAGTAACATGATCAAGCATGGCATGAAAAACAAGTTCATTCACGTCAACAAACATCCTAGACAACTAATCTCTTAAGCTAGGAACGTAAGTCTCTGGCACTAGTTGGTCAGACATTTCATCGAACACCTTTTGGGTGCGGAAATGTCTAAAGCCTAGTTCCAATTGATCAGAGAGAAACTAGTATTTCTAACTCTAGTCCAGAAGGAAAGCATACAATCAAAGCTTAAACACTCTACATCCTAAGATCCTCCACCTAATCTATCCCATCTTCAAGAACAACCACACTACTCAGATCCGAAAATCATTATCAAGGATGCAAACACAGAAAACATTCAAACAAGCATTCTTAGATAGGTAAAAATGAGATGAACAAGTTTGTAGAAGAAATCAAATGCAAATACTCAATGTATTAAAATATATCTGGATACAAAGTCTGAGAACGGTTTTGGAGGCTAGGTAAAACTTTCAGAACAAAATGAGATAAAAGATAAGATGTCCCGGGACAAAGATTTAACATAATGTATTTATAGTAAAAAAAAACGTGTGAATCCCTAAAACTTAAAACGACAAGATAGAACGTCGGTTCGGGAATCTCCTAAAGCGTGTAAGATGGAGCACCTTCCTAACATGCGCGATTTGGTCGGTGTGCAACCAGTGGCTCGATTAGCGATTCGAGAATGGCTCGAGTGATGTGTTCCCGACTGGTGACCTGAGAATGGCTTGGGTGATGCGTTCCCGACTGGTGACCTGAGAATGGCTCGGGTGATGCGTTCTGAACTGCGTGGCTCGAATGCTTGGGTGAGAGTGGCTCGATTGGTGAGTTCGGCGGAAGCGACGAGAGTGGCTCGAGCATGTGAGTTCGGCGAAGGGGAGGGAAGGTTGGCTCGAGCTGGGTGTATATGCATCCACTAAAAAGATAATAACTCTTTAAGCACATCTCCGATTGGCTTGAAATAAATGTCATTGAAAATATAACTCAATTACCTACAACTTTGATGAAGACATAAAAAGCTGAATCCCTCGACTGGTGGCTCGAATGGTGGCTCGAGTGGTGGCTCGAGCGTGGATGTTAGAGCGTGGTTTGAGCGTTGATGTTTGGAGCGTGGCTTGAGCGTGGATGTTGGAGCATGGCTCGAGCGTTGATGACATCCATTCCAAGCATGATGGATCGAGTGGGATGTTGGTGCTTCTTCCTGGGAGCGCGTCCAAGTCGCATGTCGGTCGAGCCACATGACGTCCATTCCGGGCATGCTTGGTCGAGTNTGGTGGCTAGGTCAAACCTTAGAAAAGAAAACGAGATAAAAGATAAGATATCCTCTGCCAAGGNAACAGTCTGGACATCTCCTAAACACCTGAAATAACTCCAATATGCAAGATGTATGCAAGACCAATGGAAAGACTACGTAGATATGCATATTATGCAAAAGAGACTAAAAACAATGCAAAACAATGAGTTAAGAGACCAAAATGAATAACAAATGCATGATGAAAGAGTGTAAAATATATACATATCAACTCCCCCAAACTTATTCTTTGCTTGCCTTCAAGCAAATAGCAAGAACAAAGTAGGAGAGAGATTTGAAAATGGGTCTCAGAACCTAAAACATGCTGAATGNACTGGTGACCTGAGAATGGCTCGGGTGATGCGTTCCCGACTGGTGACCTCAGAATAGCTCGGGTGATGCGTTCTAAACTGCGTGGATCGAATGCTTGGGTNCATGCTGAATGGAGTAGTTAGAATCAAGGTTCTTGTTTTTAGTTCTATGATGCATGGTGAAGGAACTTTAATTCTTTAATCTACACATACAATCCTATCAATCATTCCCTTTAACATTCATTAACAGAGAACTGTGAATCAAGCTAAGAAATGTCATTGAACTCAAGCTAAGCGACGAGAGTGGCTCGATTGGTGAGTTCGGCTTAAGCGACAAGAGTGGCTCGAGCGTGTGAGTTCGGCGGAGGTGAGGGGAGGTTGGCTCGAGCTGGGTGTATATGCATCCACTAAAACGATGATAACTCTTTAAGTACATCTCCGATTGGCTTGAAATAAATGTCATTGGAAAGATAAATCAATTCCCTACAACTTTGATAAAGACGTAAAAAGCTGAATCCCTCGACTGGTGGCTCGAATGGTGGCTCGAGTGGTGGCTCGAACGTGGATGTTGGAGCGTGGCTTGAGCGTTAATGTTGGAGTGTGGCTCGAGCGTGGATGTTGGAGAATGGCTCGAGCGTTGATGACATCCATTCCGGGCATGATGGATCGAGTGGGATGCTGGTGCTTCTTCCTAGGAGCGCGTCCAAGTCGCATGTCGGTCGAGTAACATGACGTCCATTCCGGGCATGCTTGGTCAAGCCGCATGTCTCAACCTCCATTCAGTTCCAACAGTCTGGACATCTCCTAAACACCTGAAATAACTCCAATATGCAAGACCAATGCAAAGACTACCTAGATATGCATATTATGCAAAAGAGACTAAAAACAATGCAAAACAATGAGTTAAGAGACCAAAACGAATAACAAATGCATGATGAAAGAGTGTAAAATATATACATATCAGATACCAACAGCTGAGATCTTTTAAAGTCAAATATTTCCCGAGAATACATTAATTTTTGAAACCGACGTCAGTTTCACTCAATTATTACAGGGTCAAGGTAATCCCTTGAAACCGACGTCAGTTTCACACATTTATTATTTTGCCTAGAATGTGTAGTTATTTATTTTGTCTTGGTTTCTATTTCATTTCGTAAAAAAAAACAAAAAAATTCTATTTCCTTTTTTTGATCCAGAGAAAATAAAAAGTAACTTTTTTTTTATCACCCAGAAAAATACTAAGAGTTAAATAACTTGTTTTCAGTAGTATAATTTAAGAAATTGTAAATAACAAGAATAACTTTCTAAAAAAAATTGTAACATCCGCAAACCGAAATCCCAGTTTAGGGATTGCATCGGTTGATGCATAGCCGGTTTAGTGCGGACGAGAGTAAGTTAAACGCTGCGTTTTGGGTTAGGGAAAACCCTTAACACGAGTTTTTGTCTCATTCGGCGAGTTTGGCCGTTTTTGAGAGAAAATAAAAGAGAGAAAAGTTTCCTAAGATTTCTTGAGCGTTCTGGAGGATTTTGGGTGATTTGAGGAGGTTTCTGCAGAGATCTGTAGCTAGGATCGTTGTAGGAGCTTGCTGGAAGTGTTTTATTGTTTGTTTAAGGTTCAGAATCGTCTTGGCAAAGGTAAGTGCATGACCATGGCTTATCTAAGCTGGAGATTTCTCTGATCTGCTTGTTATGTGTTGTTAGGCTTGTTAGAATGTTATTTGGAACGTTGGGAAGCTTTCTTGTGGCTTGGGATCGAGTTTTGTGGTTGTAGGAACGAGGATCCGGCGAGAAGGTTCGGGGAGAAACGATGCTCGGCATGTGCGTCGGTCGATGCACTTTGTGCGTCGGTCGATACAACTGCGAGGACGACGCGATAAACCTAAGGTTTTTGTGCTATGTCGAGCATGCGTCGGTCGATGCAATGGAAGCATTAGTCGATGCAAGTGAACCTTGCATCGGTCGATGCATACCAGGGGTCGGTCGACGCAACCTCGTAATGGTGTCGGTCGATGCATGTTGGTGTCGGTCGATGCTTGGCCCTGGTTTGTTATTGTTGATTGTTGATTGTTGGTTGATGGTTAGAGATGTCTCTATTGCTTGTGTGTATAGCCCTGTAGATTGGAGGATTGCCTTACTGAGTGTTTATAAAATACTCATGCATTGCAATTTGTGTTTGTGGTGCAGATAAAGACAAAGTGTGATCGTGGAATTAAGGCAATGAAGAGGAGGATGTTCTAGGGACTCGATTGGTTGTTGTCTGGCATTGCTAGGTTGCTAGAGTTGAGTCATTAGAAACATTGCTAGGTTGCCGGTTTTATATTTCCTGATGTTTGGTATTTGGATATTGTTTATGATATAATATTGGTTATTTATTGGACCACTAGTTGTAGTTTATTTATTATTATTATTATTATTATTATTATTATTATTATTATTATTATTATTATTATTATTATTATTATTATTATTATTATTATTATTATTATTATTATT
>NC_025698.1:21578569-21584747 GCF_000633955.1 Camelina sativa | reverse complement strand
TGTAGATGTTTGGGATTGCATGTCTTGATTGATTATGTGAGTTAGTCAATTGTGTGTGGCATGGAGTCCTAGAACATCCTCTTCGAGCCTACAGTGTGATTCCACGGTGAGTTTATGTTTTTGTGTTATGTTAATTGTGTGTTTAGCCTTCTGTTCATGGTAGTGCAGATGGTTAAAGGGAGTGCTGTTGCTGGTCTTGGTCGAGGAGGTGGACGTGGTCGTGGACGCGGACGTGGTCCTGGTAGGGGCAGAGTCCCAGAGGTTAGTGAGACTGCGGACCAGAGTGTGACAGCTGAGGGTGTTGGCGAGTCGCAGGATGTCCAGGGGGATTCCATGAGTGTGGCCGGAGGGGGCGGTGTTGATGCTCCAGTGGCCGGTGATGTTAGGGTTCCAGGTGTGAGAGTTCCAGCGGGTGGAGTTCCTGGAGTGGATCTTGCGGGCTTGTTAGCATAGTTGTTGGAGCGGTTGCCAGCAGTGGTACCGACTCAGGCTCAGGTAGTGCCACCAGTGGTGGCAGAGGAGTGGCAGCCAGTGGCTGCGGATGTGGGAGCACATGGTCGTTATTTGTCCATGCTCAAGGAGATGAAGGGCATCGAGACTGCGAAGTTTTCGGGTGGTTGATGTTCATATATTTTACCCTATTTTCCCTTAATATATTCACATCTTTTGCATCTTTTGCTATCCATTTTGACCATTATTACATAGCTATAGGACTGTTCTTGCATTAGAGTTTAGTTGCATTGCATTTGCATCTTTTCATGCATAAACAGGTGATTTTGGAGCTTAAGGAGCATGGAAGCAATGCTGAGGAGAAGTGAAGCAATCATGAGGAGAAAACAAAGGAGCTAAGGCTGAAGAACCAAGGTCCGGAGTCCAACTCGACTGCCCACTCGACCAGACACTCGACCGTGTGCTGAGAGGGACTCGACCGAGTGGGAGGAGCACAAGAGGAGCCAACTCGACCGGTCACTCGACCGAGCACCAGGTCGAGTTGGTCGAGCCGCCTGGCTATTTTGTCTTTTAGCGTTTTTAGGGCTTCCACTACTTTTTCTATATAAGGGCTTGTACCTGCAGCCACCAAAAGAGTCCAGCTTTTTAGAGAGTCAAAAACCTAGTTTTTACCTTTTTTAGAATTATTCCTTTTGCACTTTTATTTTCTTAGATCTTGTACTTCTTTTAAAAGGAGAAAAAGACTAAATTCTTCAATATTGTTGGTTTCATAACTTTCTTAATATTGAGAATTTGAGTTTGGTTCTTTCTTCAATATTGTAGATCTTTGATTTATCTTTCTAATGATGCAAGTTTCAGTATTTTCTGGGTTTATGACTTTGTTGTTCATCATGTATGCTTGTGAGTAGTTGCTTAGGATCTTGAGGATGGGTTAGGCTGGGTTGTGTTTGAGGTTTGTTTGATTTGGTCAAGCTTGATTGTTGTAGATCTCTTCTAGGCTAGATGTTCTTAATGCTGATCCTATATCTGAGAGGGTAGGATCTGATTTCAAGCCTCTTAGCATCACACCAATGTCTAAGGAGCATAGATAAGGCTAGATCTAGAGACTATCATTAGGCTTGCTAAGAGATTAGAAGTCTTGTTTGATTTTTGACATATTGCTTAATGCCTGCTTGTGTAGATTCTTTACTTTGTGAGAACAAGTCTAGAGATGCATGAGTTTGATTGTTTCTTGCCATGAGAGTGGATTAAACATGTCTTAGAAATATATGTCTAGAGATTAGCTCAAGTTGTTTGAGATTTGTTGACCAAGTTAGATGACCTCAATCATAGTCCAGCCCATGAATCCCTCCTCAAGACCTTTCTTGTTTATTGATTTCTTAGCTTAAATCCTGTTGTTTGGTCGTTGTTTGATTCGTTTTGGTATTGCTCTGTCTTTCTTGTGTTGCTATGTTTTGCGTATTTGTCCAGCTCGACCCTGCACTCGATCAGCACTCGATCGAGTGCTTGCTCGAGTTCCAACCCAGAACTTGTGTTTATGATTTGTGTTTGTCCTGTTTCACCCTAGTTGCATTTCTGTTGCATTCATTTAGTATCCTGTTCATTACTTACCTTGCATTAGTTCAATACTTGCATTTCCATAGTTTCTATTTCTGTTTGTCATAATCACTCTGTTCCATTTGCATTTAGCTCCTAGTTCTTGTAGTTTTACTTTCTGCACTTTCCATTTCATCATAGGATTGTTAGTGACAAACAACCTTTACATCTGGCTTGACTTAGACTCATATGCACATCTTGATTGTTCACAAACACTCAGATTGGATTGACACCTCTTATACTACAACTGCATAAGGGGAATTGAAACACCCTGCCATCCATTCATTCATAAGTCATCATTCCATACATCATTCAACCACCATACAAAAATATGTGTTTCAGTGGTACAGACCCTACTGCTGCAGATGCGTGGAGGATGAGTGTGGAACGTAACTTCAATACTCTGAGATGTCCTGAGGATTTTTGGGTGGACATTGGAGTCCACCATTTGATTGGTGATGCTCAAGTGTGGTGGAGAGTGCAGCGGGAGATGACTTGAGCTGACTTCGTAGGGGAGTTCAACTGCAAGTATTTTCCGAGGGAGGCATTGGACCGGATGGAGGTGCAGTTCCTTCAATTATCTCAGGAGACGCGGTAAGTGCGAGAGCTCAATTTGGAGTTTAGTCGGCTTCTATGTTATGGGGGTCGGGCTATGGAGTTTGAGGAGGCCCAGATCAGGAGGTTTATGGGGGCTCTTCGTGATGACTTGAGGGTCCATTCTAGAGGATGGAGTTACGCTACGCGTGCAGAGCTGGTTGAGACTACGGCAGAGATTGAGGAGGATATCCGGGCACAGTCAGTGGCGGTTAGTCCAGCAGTTCCGCCTAGTAAGGCTCATCATCATGGAGGTTCTAGCAAGGGCGGCAAGCATGCGTAGGGAACCAAGAGGAGGTGGGATGTTATGTAGAGGCCGAGTGGTGCGAGTTGCTTCGTTTGTGGGAGCAAGGATCACATGATTGCTAGCTGTCCCAAGAGGAGTGCTCCGACGGTAGCAGCTCGTGTATGGTATCATTGCAGGGAGCCAGGGCACGTCAGGCCCTTGTGTCCCAAGTTGCAGCCGGTTGCAGCGTTTCAGCAGGTGCAGCCGGGAGGGCAGGAGGTTGCACGGATTGAGCAGGCGCCACGAGTTTACACGACTGCGGAGATTGGTGGAACCAGTGCCGGGGCGATCACAGGTATAATTTCTGGTACTTAAACTTTGTGAATTTCAGTAGGTTCAGATTTTATGTTTGTCCTGTGATAACGTGTTAGGTTCTTAACACATGAGGTTTGTGTAGGGACCTTGTTGCTGGGCGGGTTTAAGTCGCACGTTATGTTTGATTCTGGAGCTTCTCATTGCTTCATTACTCCGGAGTGTGCAGAGAGCGCGGGAATCAGAGGGGTTCCCGGGGAGCGTACAGGAGTGGTCAGAGTTGCGGGAGGCAAGTTCCTGAGGGTTATTGGACGAGCCAGAGGAATTGATAATCAGATCGCAGGAGAGTCATGGCCAACGGATTTGCTTATCAATCTAGTGGAGTTGTATGATGTTATTCTCGGTATGGATTGGTTGCATCGGCATATGGTGCATTTGGATTGCCATTGGGGTAGAGTGGAGTTTGAGCGTCCAGGAGGGAAGTTGGTCTTTCAGGGTAACAGACCGACTTCAGGGAGTCTCGTGATCTCGGCCATTCAGGCTGGGAAGATGATCGAGAATGGCTGTGAGGCTTATTTGAGGAATTTGAGGACGTGTTTCAGTCATTGTAGGGATCACCACCATCTTCGTGTGTTCCTTTCACGATTGAACTGGAGTCGGGGACGACGCTGTTATCCAAGGCTCCTTACAGAATGGCTCCAGCAGAGATGGCAGAGCTGAAGAAGCAGCTAGAGGATTTGTTGAGTAACGGATTCATCTGTCCTAGTGTATCACCGTGGGGAGCACCGGTGTTATTTGTCAAGAAGAAGGATGGGAGTTTCCGGCTGTGTATTGACTATAGAGGTTTGAACCGGGTCACTGTGAAGAACAAGTACCCTCTTCCTAGGATCGATAAATTGATGGATCAGTTGAGAGGTGCTACTTTGTTCTCCAAGATAGATCTGGCGTCAGGTTATCATCAGATACCGATAGATGAGGCAGATGTTAGAAAGATTGCATTCAGGACGAGGTATGGGCATTATGAGTTTGTGGTGATGCCGTTTGGGTTGACTAACGCACCAGCACCATTTATGAGATTGATGAACATCATGTTTCAGGAGTTTCTGGACGTGTCTGTCATCATTTTCATCGACGATATCCTGGTTTATTCCAAGAGTCCTGAGGAACATGCAGTGCATTTGAGGGCAGTTCTGGAGAAGCTGCGGGAGCAGAAGTTGTTTGCTAAGTTGAGCAAGTGCAGTTTTTGGCAGCGTGAGATGGGTTTTATGGGTCATATTGTATCTACAGATGGGGTTTCTGTAGATCCGGAGAAGATTCAGGCTATCAGGAAATGGCCTAGACCGCAGAATGCCATAGAGATCAGAAGTTTTCTTGGGTTGGCAGGTTACTACAGGAGATGTTGACTACTACGCCAGTGTTGGCTTTGCCTAAGCAGGGGGAACCCTATGTGGTTTATACTGATGCATCCAGAGTTGGTTTGGGTTCTGTGTTGATGCAGCATGGGAAGGTGATTGCCTATGCTTCACGGCAGTTGCGGAAGCATGAGGGCAACTATCCTACTCATGATTTGGAGATGGCTGTTGTAGTTTTTGCCCTGAAGATTTAGAGATCTTATCTTTACGGTGCAAAGTTACAGGTGTATACAGATCATAAGAGCCTAAAGTATATATTCACTCAGCCCAAGCTGAACTTGAGGCAGAGGCGGTGGATGGAGTTGGTGGCAGATTATGATTTAGAGATAGCATATCACCCTGGTAAGGCTAACACGGTTGCAGATGCTCTAAGTCGGAAGAGAGTAGCTTCGGCTCAGGAGCAGGAGATGGAGTCTCTAGTAGGAGAGATCAGTGCTTTGAGGTTATGTGCACTGTCTCAGGAACCGTTGGGTTTGGACGCTGTTGATAGAGCAGATCTTTTGAGAAGGGTGCGGTTGGCACAGGAGAAGGATTTGGGGCTGGTGAATGCCTCAAAGGATGTTGATTCAGAGTATCAGGTCTCAGATAATGGTACTATCCTGGTGCACGGTCGGATTTGTGTGCCCAAGGATGAGGAGTTGAGACAGGAGGTCCTGAGAGAGGCTTATGCGAGCAAGTTTTCTATTCATCCAGGAGCGACTAAGATGTACTGTGATCTCAAGAGGTACTATCACTGGGTCGGGATGAAGAAGGATGTAGCTAGTAGGGTCGCGAGGTGCGATGTGTGTCAGCTAGTAAAGGTTGAGCATCAGGTTCCAGGCGGGTTACTGAAGAGTCTACCCATTCCTAAGTGGAAGTGGGATATGATCACGATGGATTTTGTGGTGGGATTACCAGTGTCTCGAACTTTTGATGCTATTTGGGTCATTGTGGACCGGTTGACTAAATCAGCACATTTTCTGGCAATTAAGAAGACTGATGGAGCAGCGGTCTTGGCTATGAAGTATGTGAGGGAGATAGTCAGATTGCATGGGGTGCCAGCATGTATCGTGTCTGACAGAGATTCTAAGTTCACTTTGGTGTTCTAGAAGGCATTTCAGACAGAGATGGGCACTTAGGTGCATATGAGTACAACTTATCATCCCCAGACAGATGGACAGTCATAGCGGACGATCCAGACGCTGGAGGATATGCTGAGGATGTGTGTGTTGGATTCGGGTGGCCATTGGGCAGATCACCTGAACCTGGTAGAGTTTGCTTACAACAACAGCTATCAAGCGAGTATTAAGATGGCTCCTTATGAGGCTTTGTATGGGAGGCCATGCCGTACACCTTTATGCTGGACTCAGGTGGGGGAGAGGAGCATGTTCGGGGCAGATTTTGTTCAGGGGACCTCAGAGAAGATTCGGGTTCTCAAGCTGAACATGAAGGAAGCTCAGGATCGGCAGAGGAGTTATGCCGATAGGAGGAGGAGAGATCTTGAGTTTCAGGTAGGAGACAGAGTGTACCTCAAGATGGCCATGTTGCGAGGTCCGAACAGGTCATTGACTGAGACTAAGTTGAGTCTGAGGTATATGGGTCCGTTCAG
>NC_025698.1:21554963-21577911 GCF_000633955.1 Camelina sativa | reverse complement strand
GTCATTGACTGAGACTAAGTTGAGTCTGAGGTATATGGGTCCGTTCAGAGTGATTGAGCGGTTTGAACCAGTGGCATATAGACTGGAGTTACCTGAGGTTATGTGTGCTTTCCATAAGGTTTTCCATGTGTCTATGTTGCGGAAGTGTCTCCGTGAGGATGATCAGTTGTTAGCTAAGATTCCTGAGGATCTTTAGCATAACATGACTTTGGAGGCGACACTAGTGAGGGTTCTTGATAGGAGGATCAAGTAACTTCGGAAGAAGAAGATTCCTTTGATGAGAGTCCTTTGGGATTGTGATGGTGTTGAGGAGCAGACTTGGGAGCCAGAGGCGAGGATGAAGGCAAGGTTTAAGAAGTGGTTCGAGAAGCAAGCCACGATTTGAGCTTGTCTAGTCTGGTCCCATCTGTAATCTGTGGCTGGAGCGGGAATGGAGTAATCCAGCCCATCTCTCTTGTTTACTTGGTCGCTTGGGGTGGTTGGTTGTGCTACTAAGTAACAAGATGAGGTGGTGCTCGGGGTACTAAGTTTCCGTGAAGCAGGGTTTTTGGAGGAAAGTTTCCTGAAATAGAAGTTTTCAAAAGTGGAAAGTTTCCAAAAGGGGAAAGTGCTAAAAATGAAAATATTTATGTGAGTTAGAATTTGTCCATTTTAGTGGTTGTGAGCCTTGGAGGGGCTTGTGTGGCCTTAGTGGCGGACTTTTGAGNTAAAAGTGGAAAGTTTTATGTGAGTTAAAATTTGTCCATTTTAGTGGAAGAAGCCGTGGAGGGGCTTGTGTGGCCTTGATGGCGGACTTTTTAGTCATTGTGCGGCCTTAGTGGCTGTCTTTTTAGACATTGTGTGGCCTTAGTGGCAGTCTTTTGAGACATTGTATGGCCTTTGTGGCGAGCTGTTTAGCCAGAAGTGTGGCCTTTGTGGCGGGCTGTTTAGCCAGATGTGTGGCCTTTGTGGCGGGCTGTTTAGCCAGAGTGCCTGTTTAGGCGGTCCTTTGGGACAGATGGTCTTTGTGACGGTCCTTCGGGACAGATGGTCTTTGTGATGGTCCTTCGGGACAGATGGTCTTTGTGACGGTCTTTCGGGACAGATGGTCTTTGTGACGGTCCTTCGGGATAGATGGTCTTTGTGACGGTCCTGATTAGGACATTTGTTTGGCTTTGGTGGCGGTCCTGTTTAGGACATTTGTTTGGCCATGGTGGTGGTCCTGTTTAGGACATTTGTTTGGCCTTTGTGACGGCCCTAGTGGCAGTGAGATGATCCATGTGTGTTCATGAGGTATCCTAGTGAGGGGATATGTGGTTGGTAGGACATTGTTATGTCTTAACGAGCCATGGGAAGGAAGCCTAGATAGGGATAGGACTCAGACGTGTTCAGAATTGATTGCTCGCGACTCTTGGGGGACTTAGGTTCTCCTAGTACTGCCATATTCTGAGACTTTGTGGCTTGGCAGTATGGTTGGTATATCGACTTTGGATGACTATCCGGGGGCGCGCTGTAGGGTGGCAACCCGAGACACAAGTATTGGATTTTTCCTTATATATTATGGCATACGAGCTTAGGCCCGATGAGGAGCCAACATTATGGCATGCAGGCTTGGGCCTGATGAGGAGCCAATAAAAACTCAAGGTTTAGGCCTAAGAGTAAAGGAACATCCAAAAGTCGAGAGAAAATAATGCTTGGAGCGTGAGTCTATCGCCTAGAGGTGACCTTCCGTAGATCGGTCGGAGGAGTGCGGGCCGTGGAGACGGCCGCACGGGAGTCCTTGGCTGATGGTTGTTCGAGATTTGAGGACGAATCTATGGTTGTGGGGGAGAATTGTAACATCCGCGAACCGAAATCCTAGTTTAGGGATTGCATCGGTCGATGCATAGTCGGTTTAGTGCGGACGAGTTTAAGTTAAACGTTGTGTTTTGGGTTAGGGAAAACTCTTAACACGAGTTTTTTTCTCATTCGGCGAGTTTGGCCGTTCTTTGAGAGAAAATAAAAGAGAGAAATGGTTCCTAAGTGTTCTTGAGCGTTCTTGAGCGTTCTTGAGGATTTTGGGTGATTTGAGGAGGTTTCTGTAGAGATCTGTAGCTGGCAAAGGTAAGTGCATGACCATGGCTTATCTAAGCTGGACATTTCTCTGATCTGCTTATTATGTGTTGTTAGGCTTGTTAGAATGTTATTTGGAACGTTGGGAAGCTTTCTTGTGGCTTGGGATCGATTTTTGTGGTTGTAGGAACGAGGATCCGGCGAGAAGGTTCGGGGAGAAACGATGCTCGGCATGTGTGTCGGTTGATGCACTTTGTGCATCGGTAGATGCAACTGCGAGGACGGCGCGATAAACCTAGGGTTTTCATGCTATGTCGAGCATGCATCGGTCGATGCAAGTGAACCTTGCATTGGTCGATGCATACCATGTGTCGGTCGACGCAACCCCGTACTGGTGTCGGTCGATGCATGTTGGTGCAGTCGATGCTTGGCCCTGGTTTGTTATTGTTGATTGTTGATTGTTGGTTGATGGTTAGAGATGTCTCTATTGCTTCTGTGTATAGCCCAGTAGATGGAAGGATTGCCTTACTGAGTGTTTATAAAATACTCATGCATTGCAATTTGTGTTTGTGGTGCAGGTAAAGGCAAAGTGTGATCGTGGAGTCAAGGAAATGAAGAGGAGGATGTTCTAGGGACTCGATTGGTTGTTGTCTGGCATTGATAGGTTACTAGAGTTGGGTCATTAGAAACATTGCTAGGTTACAGGTTTTATGTTTCCTGATGTTTGGTATTTGGATATTGTTTATGATATAATATTGGTAATTTATTGGATATTGATATTTGTTATTCCGCTGTTGGTTGTGATTGTGGTTAGGAAGCTAGTGGGTATGGGACCACTAGTTGTAGTTTATTTATTATTATTATTATTACTTATTATTTATAAAAAAACGGGTCGGGTCGTTTCAATAATAAATGAAAGGATGGAAACAACTTAATGAAGTAACACAGATAACCATGTAGAAAGATACCGACAGCTGAGATTTTTACAAGTCAAATATTCCCCAAGAAGACATAATCCATGCATTTATTACTTTGGCTAGAATGTGTAGTTATTTATTTCGTCTTCTATTTCATTTCGTAAGAAAAAAACAAAAAAAAAAAAAAACTATTTCCTTTTTTTGATCCAGAGAAATTAAAAAATAACTTTTTTTTATCACCCAGAAAAATACTAAGAGTGAAATAACTTGTTTTCAGTAGTATGATTTAAGAAATTGTAAATAACAAGAATAACTTTCTAAAAAAATGAAAGGATGGAAACAACCGAATGAAGTAACAGAGACAACCGTGTAGAAGAAAGTGAATAACTAGTGAAAGATACCAACAACTGAGATTTTTACAAGTCAAATATTCTCCGAGAAGACATAATCCTTTGAAACCGACGTCGGTTTCACTCAATTATTACAAGGTCAAGGTAATCCCTTGAAACCGATGTCAGTTTCACGCATTTATTACTTTGGCTAGAATGTGTAGTTATTTATTTCGTCTTGGTTTCTATTTCATTTCGTAAAAAAAACAAAAAAAATTCTATTTCCTTTTTTTTTATCCAGAAAAAATAAAAAGTAACTTTTTTTTTTATCATCCAGAAAAATACTAAGAGTTAAATAACTTGTTTTCAGTAGTATGATTTAAGAAATTGTAAATAACAAGAATAACTTTCTAAAAAAAATAAATGAAAGGATGTAAACAACCGAATGAAGTAACAGAGATAACCATGTAGAAGAAAGTGAATAACTAGTGAAAGATACCAATAGTTGCGATTTTTACAAGTCAAATATTCCCCGAGAAGACATAATTTTTTGAAACCCATGTCAGTTTCACGCATTTATTACTTTGCCTAGAATGTGCAGTTATTTATTTCGTTCTTGTTTCTATTTCATTTCGTAAAAAAACACAAAAAAAAAAATCTATTTCCATTTTTTGATCCAGAGAAAATAAAAAGTAACTTTTTTTTTATCACCGAGAAAAATACTAAGAGATAAATAACTTGTTTTCAGTAGTATGATTTAAGAAATTGTAAATAACAAGAATAACTTTCTAGAAAAATAAATGAAAGGATGGAAACAACCGAATGAAGTAACAGAGATAACCGTATAGAAGAAAGTGAATAACTAGTGAAAGATACCAACAGCTGAGAATTTTACAAGTCAAATATTCTCCGAGAAGACATAATCCTTTGAAACCGACGTCGGTTTCATTCAATTATTACTAGGTCAAGGTAATCCCTTGAAACCGACGTCAGTTTCACACATTTATTACTTTGGCTAGAATCTGTAGTTATTTATTTCGTCTTGGTTTCTATTTCAATTCGTAAAAAAAATATATATATATATATATATATATATATATATATATATATAAATATATATTTCCTTTTCTTTGATCCAGAGAAAATAAAAAAGTAACTTTTTTTTATCACCCAAAAAAATACTAAGAATTAAATAACTTGTTTTGAGTAGTATGATTTAAGAAATTGTAAATAACAAGAATAACTTTCTAAAAAAATAAATGAAAGGATGGAAACAACCGAATGAAGTAACAGAGATAACCGTATAGAAGAAAGTGAATAACTAGTGAAAGATACCAAGAGCTGAGATTTTTACAAAAATCTAATAAATGCTAATATAATCACAAAAATATTTACATATAACTATATATATACTTTATAAAATCATATAGTAAAAACGAAAGATCTCCTGCAGTACATTTTTTGTCAACAAAATAATATCTCATACGAGCCAATTGGGTTATAACTTGTTTACATACAAAGCATGATGCGGAAAAGTAAGCGATTGACGCGCCAAAACTTCCCCCATTACATTTGCATTTCTAGAGATAAATGTAAAAGAGAAAGATGAAAATTCATCTGGTAACACATTTGTTAAAATCAAATCCTATGTTTAATAAATATAATTTTGCCTTCCGTGTTCAATGGTCAGAAGCAAAAAACAAAATTTGGAGTATTTTTGTTAATATAAAATATATGTTTTATAAATATACCTTTGCTTTTCTTCTCATGTCTTTGGGTCTTAATAAGGCGGCTATCAACAAAGTGTATGTTTAGCTAGAATATTCCTTTAAATATTACCTCATATCTAAACATATATTTTATGAATGCATATAATAATAAAAAATCCGTTGTAGCACATTGGGTATAATCCTTATCTATGTTTCATTTACATGGCTTTGAATTCTGGGTTCAAAGCCCGGCAGCAGAAATTCTTTTTATTTTTATTTTACTTAAACTAAGCATGTCTCTTTATAATTCTAAGAATGCATCTACAATAAAGTGAATAATTTGCTTAATATATCTCTTAAAATATTCAAATATATCTAAATATGTAATTGTAACGCTACGAGTGCCGCATTCCTAGTGACCACACTTCTTTTCTCAGCCTGTGGGGTCACTCTATCCGATACCCAGTTTGCCACGTCGGAGAAGCTTTAAACACTTGTTTACCGACCCTACAAATCTCCACGTGATATTTCCCCGTGTTTTGTCTTCACCTCTGTCATACGGTTTCGACAATCACTTCTCGAAAGATCACTCATCTTAAATTTTTCACAGCTCTAGCACGCTTAACTGTGGAGTTCTCTCGAGATGGTTGACCAAAAATATAGGTTCACTTTAGTGACATAGGTGACCAAATCAATTCTTTTAAACATATCTGCATACACCACCATTTTTCGTGAAATTAATCTGTTACAATATTTATGATTTATATGATTAGAAAGGATATGTTGTAACACATTGATTCTATTCAAATTCTATGGTTTAGAGATGTGGTTTTCAAATCTGGGTTCAAAGCCGAGAAGACATAATCCTTTGAAACCGACGTCGGTTTCATTCAATTATTACTAGGTCAAGGTAATCCCGTGAAACGGACGTCAGTTTCACACATTTATTACTTTGGCTAGAATCTGTAGTTATTTATTTCGTCTTGGTTTCTATTTCAATTCGTAAAATATATATATATATATATATATATATATATTTCCTTTTTTTGATCCAGGGAAAATAAAAAGTAACTTTATTTTTATCACCCAAAAAAATACTAAGAATTAAATAACTTGTTTTGAGTAGTATGATTTAACAAATTGTAAATAACAAGAATAACTTTCTAAAAAAAATAAATGAAAGGATGGAAACAACCGAATGAAGTAACAAAGTGAATAACTAGTGAAAGATACCAAGAGCTGAGATTTTTACAAGTCAATTATTCCCCAAGAAGACATAATCCTTTGAAACCGACGTCGGTTTCACGAAGGTGTATTTATTTATTTCGTCTTGGTTTCTATTTCATTTATTACTTTAGCTAGAATGTGTAGTTATTTATTTTGTTTTGGTTTCTCTTTCATTTTGTAAAAAAAACAAAAAAAAATCTATTTCCTTTTTTTGATCCAGAGAAATTAAAAAATAACTTTTTTTTATCACCCAGAAAAATACTAAGAGTTAAATAACTTGTTTTTAGTAGTATGATTTAAGAAATTGTAAATTACAAGAATAACTTTGTAAAAAAAATATATGAAAGGATGGAAACAACGGAATGACGTAACAGAGATAACTGTGTAGAAGAAAGTGAATAACCAGTGAAAGATACCAACATCTGAGATTTTTACAAGTCAAATATTCTGCGAGAGGACATAATCCTTTGAAATTGACGTCCATTTCACTCATAATCCTTTGAAATTGACGTCCATTTCACTCAATTATTACAAGGTCCAGATAATCTTTTGAAACCGACTTCAGTTTCACGCATTTATTACTTTGGTTAGAATGTGTAGTTTTTTATTTCGTCTTGGTTTCTATTTCATTTCGTAAAAAAAACAAAATAAATTCTATTTCCTTTTTTTTTGATCTAGAGAAAATAAAAAGTAACTTTTTTTCAGTACTATGATTTAAGAAATTGTAAATTACAAGAATATCTTTCAAAAAAAATGAAAGGATGGAAACAACCGAATGACTTAACAGAGATAACCGTGTAGAAGAAAGTGAATAACTAGTGAAAGATACCAACAGCTGAGATTTTTACAAGTCAAATATTCCCCGAGAACACATAATCCTTTGAAACCGACGTCCGTTTCACTCAATTATTACAAGGTCCAGATAATCCTTTGAAATCGACTTCAGTTTCAAGCATTTATTACTTTGGCTACAATGTGTAGTTATTTATTTCATCTTGGTTTTTATTTCATTTATTACTTTGGCTAGAATGTGTAGTTATTTATTTCGTCTTGGTTTCTATTTCAAAAAAAAAACAAAAAAAAAATATTCTATTTGCTTTTTTGGATCCAAAGAAAATAAAAAGTAACTTTTTTTTTAATCACCCAGAAAAATACTAAGAGTTAAATAACTTGTTTTCAGTAGTATGATTTAAGAAATTGTAAATGAAAGGATAGAAACAACTTGGTTTTTCTTTTTTCACTTACATTTACTTCAGCTATATGTGTTAGTATAATAACCGCGTCTGCCATATCCAAGTGAAGCTTAGTCACAGAATTGCCTCTACCAAGCTCATCTGGGAACCCATAGGCAATGTAACTTTTGGGACCCATATCCGGTTTGAGAAGTTTATCAGGAAGCTTTGTTGCAATGTTAAGAATTCCGGTTACTGGATTGCTATATTCTTGGAAAGGTAACGCGGATATGAACTCAGTGTAGTGACGAGGCAAAGCATTCTCAAAACTATCATTAGGAGGCCAGTCTTTTAGCTTCAACATCTTAGCATAACGTCCGGGTCCCAGCCTAAACCAGATATGTTCTTGAGAGTGTTCCTAACGATTACTGGTTCACCTTTTTCCCAATGCTCTTGAAAATGCAGAAGCCCTTCTTCTTTTAAGACATTGCAAGATTCAGGAGAGAAAAAGTAGTTGTCACTTGATTCCTTCCTCGAAGCTGTTTTTCTCTTCTTATCAGTTTCCAAACCAGGACAGCTACGGTTCAACAATGTAGGAATTTTCTTGTATGACGCCATGATAGTATCTGCTTTTTGTTTCAAGTCTGACATAAATGTCAGCGGTAAAATTCATGTGAGCTCCATGATAACACATTCACCACAACCAGATGCAAAAAATATTCTTTCGTTATGATCAGTGTGCCACTTAATTGATTGGTTAGGATTATCTTTGTCCTCAGGAACGGAGGTGGAGCTCAATTCTGAAGCATGTGAGCCGTGCACATATTCCTTTACTTTGTGAATCTCTTGACAGTAGTTTAAACAAAGTTCATACTTGTAAACTTTAAAGGAGCAGCATCAGTGTAAGTCAAAAATTGAAGTTTGGCAGAGATCACTGCAAGACAAGATGATCTGCAGTAAGATCAACTAAACTGAAACGAAAGATCCTAAATTTGTATTAGATAACATAAGTTGCTTACCAGAACATACATTGATTAACGGGGGCTTCTGTCTGAGTTGCCTTAACTTCAAAATATTGTATTTCTATAGAATCAGGTCATATATATAATATGTTAGAAGAGGTCCCTCAGAAGGAACATAACCAAGAATTAGTAGCGGAAAATTCATACCTTGAATCTTTGCCTCGACTTCAATCTCATGCTTCTGAGCTTTAATTATCTCATTAAGAAATGGATGCATCGATGAAATCAGGTACTCGAGATGATGGCATCTTTCAGAATCAGGTTTCCTCTTTGATACCTGTTAAGACAGAAAAACAAACATAATGTTAACAAACAAAAAAACGTCTTAGGATTCTCTCAAAAACCAAATCTTCTGCAATTAAATTATTGAATTGGATGCTAACGATAATCTCATTTACCTCAATTAAACCCTTCAGTTTCAAGCATTCCCCGCAATTAAAAATTTTGAGGCAAAAAGGACATTTATCAACAACACCATTCTCACAAAATAGATGTGGATACCTGCAAAAAACAACAAATCGAGTTGGAAACCAAAATGTATTTTAACAAAATGCATTTTAAATTTTAGACAGAAACTTACCATTTCCTTGTACATTGTTGACAATACATTGGCTTTTTACATTCATTGCAAGGGATAAGCCTTCCCTTATCCCCATCCGACCACTGATGGCAGAAATCGTGGTCTTTCTTCATGTTTCAGCCACCAGACTTCAAAAACTTTTTTGCAAGTTGCTAAATTAAAGTGTTACTTACTCTTTTTGATAGAGGGTGTCAACAGAAGCTGACATTGATCCAAATTTATACAGAAAATCGACCTATTATCAAATTTCAAACTCGCTATCCACTTCAATCTCAGAGGAAATCGATGCTGATCGATTCTCACCGTAGGAGATAGAACGGTCGGCGTCGAAGAGTATCAGTTTTTATCCAAATTTATATAGAAAATCTACCTATTATCAAATTTCAAAATTGTTATCCAGTTGAATCTCGGAAGAAATCGATGAAGATGGCGGCGGCAGCGGTATGGCTGATTGATTATCACCGGAGGAGATAGAACGATCAGCGTCAAAGAGTATCATTTTCGACTTATCCATGGTGTAGAACAAAAATGGAAAAAAAGCTTACGAGCTCGAGAGTGACAGAGAGAAGAAGAACAAAGGCCCATTGTGCTTATCTGTATAGAGTAAGCCCAGTAATGTTTATGGAAAAAAGAATCAAAAGGCCCATTAGAAGCCCAAAACGATAATGAAAAATCCCTGGACTCTATAGCTCCCGCCAAACAATACCCTAATCTTAAGAACACGAATCATCTCAGAACAAACCGGGAACTTCTAGAACACAATCGGTTTCAGAAAAAAGGCTGTAACTTTTAGAATCACTTGTCGGCATCGTTGGTCGGAACACAATCCATTTCAGAACAACGCCCGAAACTGAAAGCAATTGAATCTGCTGCCCATCAAGGTACCTTTTCATCACACTTTTTATTTAGTCAATCACTTATTCTATGTTTCTTGTTACAAACCTCAGATTCTGTTATTGTATTTAGTGCTGATTGTTAGACTCTCTTTGGAAATTTTAGATTTACTGAGTTCTTGGGCTTGATTTGTCCAGGCTTCATGAAATTTATTTTGAGATTCCTCTGTATGTTAAGGATCTTTGATGTTTCTGATTTGTGTTTTGGCTTTTCTGTTTATAGATGATCGAAGAATACAATGTGTTTCGCAATGTCTTCTTCAATTAGGGAAAAAAACAATTCGGGGATGATTTCTGATTTAAGTGCTCATGAGGTTCTAAACAGCGATGATGCAATGTTTGAGATTCTTCTTCTGTTACTGCCTGAAACAATCTACAAGGTGATTCTTGTATCAAAGAGATGGCTTCAGATTGTCTCCAACCCTGTCTTCCGCAACACTTACCTAACCAAATGGAAACCAAGATTCCATCTCATTGGTTTCTTCATCAGCAACACAATGTACCTCAACAGCCAATGTATTCTACCTCGCTCTGAGCCTCGTATGCCTTTACTGTCAACGAGCATCATAGGCAACGAAATGGAATATTCCAATGTTCTGAAAAAGCTCAGTTACTACATCGATTCATCAAACGGTTTGCTTCTTTGTGGTTGTCATCCGAAAACTTACTACTTATGGGATGTAAATACGAGGAACCATGATGAGACTCCGTGTCCTCAAGCTCATTTCAGTGAGTTTGTTATGTCTTTGATGACCGAAGATTCTCTTGATAAAGGTTTAAGCTACAAGGTGATTCACGCAGAGTGTAATTCCTACGTACTTAACAATAAAAAGGTAAAAGTCCAGACTTATTCCTCAAAATCTAGTATGTGGAGCTATGTGGAACTGACTTGTCCCCAAGAAATATCGCTCAGGTCGTGGACTCCCGGAAGCGTGATCGGTTCTGTGGTATATTGGATTGCCACAGCAAGTCAAGAGGCTATCTATGGCACATACGATGAAGAGAAACGTATCAATCAGATAAAACTCCCAAAAATATTTGATTACGATGAACAGGTTTTTGGCGAATCCGTTGATGGGTCTTTACAATATGGATGGAGTGATAAAGCGGTAATGGAGATTTGGAAGCTCGAGAAAGTAACGCTTCAATGGGTTCTTCAATATAAGCTAAGATTCAAGGCGATGTGGAAGATGAACCCAGTGGAATCTAAGAGATTTTCTAAGACAAAAGAAACGCAGCTGCTAACGTTCATGAATCAGAACTCGAACTCTGTTTACATCAGAAAGGACCCGCATATCTTCACCTGTGACTTTGAGTCTCAATTGGTTGAATGTCTTCCGCACCATGGACATGCATCTTCGTTCGTTTGGGAATACTGTAAAGTCTGGCCGTACTTTCGACCCATTTGGCCTTCTTTGCCATTGTCTATTGAAGATTGGCTCTTCAACATAAATGAATACCAAATTCACTCACCATATCAGCCAAGTGTTCTAGTGATTGATCATGATGATGAACCTCAAGCTCAATGTAATCAAGTTGATCTTATCGAACTGAGCGATGATGATCACGATGATGAATCTCAAACTCCATTAAGTCAAGTTGATATTATTTAATGGAGCGATGATGATAGCGATGACGAAGAGGCCAATGACTGTCGAGAGTACCAGCATTATGATGCAAAGCAAGCTATGTGGTTCTATGAACTCCCTGAAGGGAAAACACAGGGACCATTCTCACTCACTGATCTCAAGAAATGGAGTGATGATGAGTACTCTGTTGACCTTCCAAATCTCAAAGTATGGATGAGAGGAGAGAGCATTGAATCTGCAGTGTTACTCACTAACCTTCTACTTCATATCTAGTGATGTTTTAGTCAGTTCACTAAAACCTATTTCATTGAAGTTCATGCTCTGCATAGTTTATGTTAGAGATGAGTTTATGTTTTAGCTTTATATAGGATGTATGAGTTAAAAGCCTGATTAGTTGCTCACTTGCTTGTTATTTGTTAATTCATCTGCTCAGTTTTTAGTTTTTGAGATCTCGGATATTAAAATAAGTTATTCGTCTGCAACTGACTGAGAGGTTTTGCAGAATATGAAGGTGCCATAGAAGATAGTGATGACAATGGTTATGAAAATGCTAGAAAGACAACAAGTTCAGGGGTGGAGAGTTCAAGAACATGAGACTCAATTGTGTCATGAAACAATGAAATGTATGATTCTTTCCTTGATCTCACCGTATGGACTGGGCACTCTGTTTCTGAAATATGGCCCTTCTGAAGTCGGGTGCACTGTTTATGAAGTCTTGCTTGTATAATTCTGATATGCAGTTTCTGAAGTCTTGCTTGTATAATCCTGAACTCTAGCAGCTTGATAAATTCTCTTATCTTCAATATTATCTTCATGAATACAAGACATTAGATAGTCTTGATGCCCTCTTCCTTAGCCATTGAATCTGCAGTGTTACTCACTAACCTTCTACCTCATATCTAGTGATGTTAGTATGGGTTTCGGAACCCATTTAATTAAATGGGTATGTTATACAATATTCAGCCCATTTGGTCCCATTCAATTAATTTGTTGTTGTTATTGTTTCATAAGTTTCTCTGTTTTTTTTAGGATCCTAGTAGTGTTTGATCATGTTGTAGCTCAATGTCATTCACTTTGTGCAGATGGGCATGATCTCTCACTCGTAATGTTCTAAGAACAGTGTTCAGCTCCTGCAAAACGAAGACACAAAGGTAATGCCTATATGTTCATTCTTTGGTTTTGCTCTGTCATGGTTTCCTCTTCTTTTGTGGATATTAGGCAATAATATTGAAGCAACTCTTTCTTGATATCTCTCTCTGTTGCAGATCTTGTGTCGCTGGCCCATGTTTTGCAGAAGAAGTATTCACTCTTGCATGATTTGGATAAAAGTTTGCAAGGTAACAAATCATAACATTCCAAATGATCGATCTTTAGTCAGTTCACTAAAACCTATTTCATTGAAGTTATTATAAAAAGAGAAGAAAAGCAAGCTGCAGTTGTTTGAGATGGGTCTTTGATGTGGTGGAGAGGCTTTGGGAACTGGTTCCTTTCCTCTACTGTTTTGACTTACATTCGACACAGTTTCTAACCATATTTTCAAAAAAAGTTTGATACCATTCGTCTGCAGTCAATTTTTTTTTCTCTTTTTCTTCCATCTCAAAACACTTTGAAGACATTCCCCTTCAATCATAGTTTTTCTCCTTTTCTTCCTCTTTTCCTCTCAATGGTTTCTCTCTTCAGAATCTTTGGGAGGTTTGGGATCTGTATTATTTTCCTTATCAACGCTTTTAAAGCCTTGGTCCACCCAAGTAACATCTCCCAAACTTCCTTCTTTGCATATGGCTTGCACAAGAGCGTCAATCTTCTTATCCCCACTATCATCATCCCAAACAGGTGGCTCTGATTTGTTGATGAAAGCATTCTCAATGTTTACATACAAAGATGTAGGAAAACAAAAGTGAAATCAACATGTTTCACGGTAAAAACAAATTGAATTAACCCAAACACGACACATAACTATCGCTCCATAGACCTCATCATCAATTAAGATCTGATCGACATTTCTTGTCCAATACCATTTTTTACCCTTGAACTTCAGAAGAGGAGGACTTATGGTACCTGATGGATCACCAAACTATTGTCCAAAATTATGGAAAAGATTGTACATCCATATTTGCAGTACTTGTAGGAAGCCATGTATTGTGATTGAGTCTCCCTCCAAATCTGTCTTCTTGACTGATTTAATCAGATTCTTCAAAGCCAATCTGCCCCATGGATAACCCTCAAACTTGGGCAAATCGAATACCATAAGAGTTCGTTTACGTAGTTTTGTCTTGAGATCGCGGCCCTTTGCATCAGATAGAACATACTTGGGTTCTCGTGTACTCTGACTCTCATCTTTTTACACAAGTCTTCATGCACACCTTTCCCCACATCTATTTCCTTATCATTTTTATCTGGTAAAGGTGCACAGTTTAGTCGTGTTATGTTTTCGAACTCTGATAGGGAAAACCGAGCTGGTGTACTACAGAACAAGCACCATATCTCGTATTTTTTGTTGCAGACAAGTTGCTTTACAAGCAGCGTTTTGACAATCTTTGATGACCAGTTGAATTTATTTGGAACAACGTGCAGTTACCCCCAAAGGTGAATTACAAATGCGGTTCCACACTACTTTTCCAACAGCCTTTTTCACATCTCCTAGAAATGCAATCTTGCTAAGGTAGTTGAGGCTTTTGTCACACTCCGGCTCCCAACCAAGTGAGTATAATCTCGAGGGAAATCCCAATTCCATATTTGTTTTAGTCAACAATTTGTTAGCCATGAAAAAACCAAAACACGATAAATCATAACATGATAAATCATAACTCTTAGCCCCAAAGAAAACATGCAGCCAAAAAGGAAGTGTATCATGAGTTATACCAAAAAGGATAAAACATGAAACACGAAACTCACTTCTTTTTTGGTGGCTGTAACAAATATAGTTTTGTATCTGCTCTCCTGTAACAGTCTCTCCTCGTATTTTCTTTTTTTTGGCGGCTGTAACAAATATACTTTTGTGTCTACTCTCCCGTAACAGTCTCTCCTCGTATTGTTTCTAGTTCTTTCAATACTTCCGAAAGCGCATACACGAGCATCTTCTTTATCTTTTACCATGAAAAGTTTAAAATGGTGAGGCAAGTGAATGAATATATAAAGTAAAGAGCAACAATAAAGAAGATGATTATCTACGCTGTCAAATAAACTCAAAAATTTGCTCGATCATTTAAAAGAGAGAAACTATGACCTATCAAAATACATATTCTACGAGTTATACTAGTTCTTCTAGTTGAACCAATGTGCCATTGGTATGGCTAACCTACACACGGCATCAATCAACAATGCACATGGTCTCAATCAACAAAGACTGACCCCAACTTTGTCAACTCTGGATGAGTGGCCCATAGGAAGTCGGCAAAACTCTTTGGTCAGACACAGACACTTACGTATGTTCTCCAATGACACAAAGTCAACTGCAATTTTTGTGCACGACTGTTCCTACAGAAACAAAGTTTTTGATTAGAGTTTCCACTACAAAACAAATGGTATGATGATAGTAAAAGGTGGAAGATCAGAAACTATTCAGTTTTACTTAGAGTTGTGCATTTCAGGTCAGGTCACCCGACCCTATTGAAAAATCCTATACATATCCAACCCAAAAGTTTTACCTTTAGATTCCGAACTTGATGAGAACAACCCGCAGGAATAAACACCGCTTCTCCTAGATTTTGCACAAATGTCCATGGCTCAATCCTTGTAACAGACAACATAAAATTCGTTAATATAACCCAATCAAGTCGAAAAGAGAGTAACATATAGTTGTTTGATTACTTACCAAATTCATTCTTGAGTTTTTTTTAAGTTATACAGTTAAATAGAATGATTGGTCATGTATCGGGTTGTCAACCTGAAAATGAAAATCGAATAAAATGTCAGTACCAAGAAAGTAAAATCTCAGTCAAAAAGGTTATTGCAAGTAGGTGAGTAATTACCTCCATAACTGGTTGACCAAATGCATGTCTAAATTCTCAGCAAGGCTTTTTAATATACTGTTCTAACTGAGAAACATCTTCACTCCTAAATATGTCCCAAAGAGCACCTCCCATTTCTTGATGATTCTGTTCGCTTTCCACGTTTGGTTCTTCTTCCTCTTCTTGGCTACGATACCCAATAATACCATCATCTTCCTTGTATTTCCGTTTCAGCATTTCAAGCTTGGTTTTTCTTTTTTCACTTACAGTTACTTCAGCTATATGTGTCAGTATATTAACCGCGTCTGCCATATCCAAATGCAGCTTAGTCACATAATCACCTCTACCAAACTCATTCTAGGAACCCATAGGCAATGTAACTTTTGGGACCCATATCTGGTTTGAAAGTTTATCAGGAAGCTTTGTTACAATGTTAAGAATTCCGGTTACTGGATTGCTATATTCTTGGAAAGGTAACGCGGATATGAACTCAGTGTAGTGACGAGGCAAAGCATTCTCAAAACTATCATTAGGAGGCCAGTCATTTAACTTCAACATCTTAGGCCATGAGCTTTTATATCTTCTTCCTTTCTTGTAACCATCAAAGAAGGAATATGCTTCAATGTATTCCGAACAATGTATTCCGAACAATTAGAACTTCCTTCTGATGATTTCATGTAGTCGCATATAGCTCGCAGCATAACATCCAACTCCCAGCTTAAACCAGGTATGTTCTTGAGAGTGTTCCCAACGATTACTGGTTCACCTTTTGCCCAATGCTCTTGAAAATGGAGAAGCCCTTGTTCTTTTAAGACATCACAAGATTCAGGAGACAACAAGTAGTTGTCACTTGATTCCTTCCTCGAAGCTGTTTTTCTCTTCTTATCAGTTTCCAAACCAGGATAGCTATAGTTCAACAATCTAGGAATTTTCTTGTATGACGCCATGATAGTATCTGCTTTCTGTTTCAAGTCTGACATAAATGTCAGCGGTAAGATTCGTGTGATATCAGGCAATAATATTGAAGCAACTCTTTCTTGATATCTCTCTCTGTTGTAGATCTTGTGTCGCTGGCCCATGTTTTGCAGAAGAAGCATTCACTATTGCGTGATTTGGATAAAAGTTTGCAAGGTAACAAATCATAACATTCCAAATGATCGATCTTTAGTCAGTTTACTAAAACCTATTCCATTGAAGTTCATGCTCTGCATAGTTTATGTTAGAGATGAGTTGATGTTTTAGCTTTATATAGGACATCTTTATGAGTTAAAAGCCTGATTAGTTGATCACTTGCTTGTTATTTGTCAATTCATTTTCTCAGTTTTTGGTTTTTGAGATCCCGGCTCTCCTAGCTAAATAAAATCTTGATTTCAGGAAATCTATTTGTTGAAAAACTTGAATGGCTAATAAAGTGGTTTTTGAAAAATTGGTATATATGGCAACGTTTATGTTGTATTAAAGAAAAAGAAACGGATGGTTTAAAGTATGAAAACGGATGCTTTAAAAGAGTAACAAAGGAAATAGAAAAAATTACAATTTCTGCTTGTTGGGGTTACTTAATAATCATAATTCCTTGATCGTTCACTGAAACAGCTAGGTACATCCTGAAGATCTCTTCGTTACGAGAGATAACAAAGAATGAGACTATAGAGAAAAAATAAAGACACTAGACAATCAGAAAAATAATCATCAAATGGAATGATGGTAAGTAAATATAGAAATTAAAGAGATCATCAACACACACTAGCATTACTCGATGCTCAGGTGTGAAAAGTAAGATTCTTTTTTTCTTTTCATGATGTATGTTTAAGCAATTGAAGGTTCTAAGTAATATTTTGGTTTGTGTGATTTTGAATTCAAGAGCGATATCATTCTACAGGCAAAGCTTGTTATGGATTTGGAGATGGTAATAATGTCTGCACTTTGTTAGTCTGACTCGTAATTGGTTAAGAGGTTTTGCTGAATATGAAGGTAAGTAAAAATTATTTATCTAATTTAGTGATTTATTTATCTGATACTTATTAAGATAAAAGGTTTTGCTAATTCACAGTTTTATCAGGTAACATAGGAGACGAAGAATATGAAAAAGATGCTCAATACACAGGGAGTAATCAGGATTAAATTTCGAGCTGGTATGTGTATTCATCTGTTGGATGTGTATCCATCTCGGAAGCATTCACAGTAAACGGGCCCGGACTACCCGTTTTAACATTACTACTCTCATTTATTTTTTGATTGTCTCTTCGTCTCTCTAAACTCATTGTATCGTTTCCTTCTCTTCATCTTCTTCTTCAATCATTGCACCTATAAATCTCCTCTCAATCTATAATGAATATCATCAGTTCTTACTACATCTTCAAGATCTACCTCTTTTCTCCGAGTTTTGTAGGCAAACACCAAATTGGCTTTTATGCCATTTTTTTACTTCACGTATTGTTTTTACTAAAGTTTTTTACGGTTGTTTTCATTTTTAGAGTCAAGCCATGGCCGGAGAGAGTTCCAGTAAACGTCCAAAATGCATGTCAAAGTGGGAAGACGAAGCGATAGAGGCCATCAACATGGCCGGAGAGAGTTCCAGTAAACGTCCAAAACGCAATTCAGATTTCGAGTGGGAAGATGAAGAACTAGAGGCCATCAAACACGCGTTTACTAGGACGAGAGTCGCGGTTGAGGAGGAGACAACGGATCGCTTCAAAGCAATTCTTCATATAATGAATGATCATATGAAGAAGATGGAAGAGGCTACCGCCCTCGTGCATCAAGTAAAACTAATCGACGCTCAACTCTCCCAGCTAAATAAAATCTTGGGTCAACAACTTGTCGATTTCAAGGCAAAGCACAAGAGGTTAGAGGAGACGAGAGAGGTTGCGGTGGACCAGGATATAAGGCTTCCTTTATTTGGAAATCCTTATCAGAAGGTAGATATCTCTTACGACAAGGAATGAGAGTTTTAATTGGTAATGGGCAAGACACAAACATCAGAACAGAACCTTGGTTAATGAATCATCCGCCTAGAGCTCCTAGATGCATAGAAGGGATTAAACCTAATTTATAGTCAGTTTGCGATTTAATGAATGGTACACATACAGGCTGGGACATAGATATTCTGCGACAGAACATAGTGCCAGAGGATATTGGTCTAATACAGCAAATCAAGGTGATAGACACATAACTACCTGATTTACTAGGATGGCACTATAATGAGTCTGGAATCTACACTGTAAAATCAGGGTACTGGTTAGCATCACATTTACCAGAATAGGGAGACAATGCAAACAATCCATTGATACATCATGATCTGAAAGCCGCCATATGGAAAGTAAAAATTGCACCAAAGCTACAACGTATTCTCTGGAGAGTTCTCTCAGGCGCATTAGCTATCAGAACAGAACTTACTCTTAGAGGAATCACAACCAACACGAGATCCCAGCGATGCCATCAGACTGATGAATCTATCACTCATCTATTATTTGAATGTCCCCATGCTCAAGCTATGCGGACTACCCAACAACACTTACTCCCGGATATTACAAACCCCAGGAACACACTGATAACGAGAATTAAAGCCATCCTAGATAACTACAACAATATAGGTTCTACTCTAATGGACCGTCAATTCCCACTACGGTTACTATGGAGGATTTGGAAAAGCAGGAACTTATTCATTTATCAGCAAATAGTACACACTTGGGAGGAAGATCACCATTATGCAATACAAGAAGCAATGGAATGGGTAGATGCATGGACTGAAGAATACACGACAGAGAATACACCAAGAGAAGGCCAACATTCCACAATGTCCATGTGGTCAAAACCAAAAGAAGCTTTCATAAAATGCAATATAGATTGTAAATTTTTGCAGAACAAAGAACGATCACAATCTGGGTGGCTATTTCGAGATTCGAGAGGTTTCTTTCTCAATGTCAGAAGTAGTATTGGCGAAGTATGCACAACGGTTATAGAGGCTGAATTACAAGACGTGATCACAGCCATGAAGCAAGCTTGGATAAGAGGATACACCAAGACAATCTTTGAAGGAGACAACATAAGGTCATGCAATTAGCACAAGGAACTACATAGAGCTTTCGTTGGCACACTTGGATCAGGGAAATCAACTACTGGAAACAAAAGTTTGATAATGTGGAGTTTCAATGGACAAGGAGAACAAACAACAAAAAAACTGATAAGTTAGCGAAGATACATTTTCAAAATAATTTATCTTTTGTTTCTTTTGATTATGTCCGAAATTTTCTTGTAAAACGCATATAATGAGGGATATATGTGTTTTGCTTTTGAACCCCCGTGACCAATGCTACTCGAACCCAGGTGGCGGGACTTTTCTCCCTTTATCACTGGACCAAGGCAATTTGGTTTAGTTTTG
Organism: Camelina sativa; assembly: GCF_000633955.1. NCBI lineage: Eukaryota > Viridiplantae > Streptophyta > Magnoliopsida > Brassicales > Brassicaceae > Camelina > Camelina sativa. The sequence goes on along the minus strand of NC_025698.1, from coordinate 21,558,111 downwards.
ATGATTTAATGGTATAGTGATATAGATTATAATGTGAAACATAAAATATGTGAATTTGGTTTTTAGAAACACAAAAAGACATCAAAACTTGCTACACAACTTTGAAATTCTTTTGCAAGTTTAAATATTTCACGGGTGAAACGTATTTTTACAGAATATAAACGCAAATTTTGAATAAACGAAAAAAAAATTACTTACATATTTTGTTTTATACAAACAAATCTTAAATCTCAAATAATAATTTTACATAAATATTTTATTAAATTGATTTATCCGGCATATAGTGCGGGTTGGTACCTAGTTTATGATAAATTGAAACAAGCCAGGTAATTATAGAAATTAAATTAGTTTCTAGTTTAAGTTATCAGGATCAATAAGACACTACCATCAGTATAGTATGAATATTATAAGAAAACCGTAAATTGATAAAATAGTAATATTAAAAATACCAGCATTCATATCCAAGTTTATAACCACAAATTAGCATATAAAATTTTAAAAAACATGTTAAATCCCAACTAAAAGAGAAAAAAATTGTATTAACGGGTATTTAAGACATAATCACTACATGTAAATAAAAATAGAGTAATAATCAATACAATAAAACTGTTGTAAAAAAAAATTAATACAATAAAACTAGAATGTATTTCTCTTCAGGTGATGACACCTCAGCAATTTGGAGAAACCTGGAGTTGACACATCATTTAAAACAGATGACCAATCAAAATATAAAATTCATCCAATAATAAATTTTTTTTTTCTATTCCAAGTGTACACATGTTAAACATAATATACCTTTTGTCATTTAAAAGCTCTACAACGCTTAAACAGTTTTTTTATATAAAGCTTGAAAAAAAAATTAATCATCTACTTCTCGATTTTATGCAAGAGTTATGTTGGAGGATAGCAATTCAAAATTCTCCGAAAAATATAAAATTAATTCTATCAGTAAATTTCTACAGAATTATCAATTGGATCGTAAATTTGTAATTTTTCTAACTACAAGGTTACATATCAGATAAATAAATACTTTTGTGCAAATAATATAAAGAAAATAGCTCCACCAGTGATGCTTCTTTCAAGCAAAACGCATATATCCCTTAATTCTATTGTTTGTTTTTATGTGTCAGAAATTGGCTACAAGAAATTTCAAAATTCGTTACAAACTTTTTTTTATCATGAATATTATGTACAGAATCGGAGGAAAACTCTAATGTTGATTTTGGGAAAAGCCTTTGTTGTGTTTTGGTTGATCAACTCGAATAATCTGAAAATTGTCTCAAATATATTCGGCTCAGCAAGTTATACGTTTGAGGCTGTCACCTTAGAAATACTATGATAGTATGATCTATGTGATTTTTGTTTCCATCTTATGTGTATATATACTTATATGGTTTCGTTCATGTGTCTCTGATTTGATTTGATGGTTTTAGAACTTTTGATGAATTGAGGGAACTTGATATTTTCTTCATTAAGGGACACAAAGTTCTTTAAACATATTGGTTACTTATTATTTGTAATATAACATCATTTTAGCTATTTATTTTATTCTAAATAACAACCCGCACTATATGCATAGTAAAATAATTATTAAATAATTTTACTATAATTTATATATACGAAATCTATAATATTTATCTATAAAATTACTATTTGAGATCTAAATTTTATTTGTGTAGTATATATTTTTCAGTTTTATATGAATGTATAAAATTCTTTTATAATAATTAAGATTTAACATATGGAAATTTTTATCATTTGAATTTTATATTATCTCACCATATGGACCAAGAGTTCTTAAAATTTTATGAAAATGTAAGTAAGTGATACAACTAAGTTATAAAGAAAATAAAATAATTAAATTTTGGGTGTAAGTGATACAATTAAGTTATAAAGAAAATAAAAGAATTAAATTTTGGGTGTCATTAAAAAAATATAATGGTATGCAAATATTACTATGAAAAATTGAGAACAAATAAAAAAATCATTTCTCGAGCTTTGTAAGCGCAACAAGTCAGTATTTTTTTGTTTTTAGAGTAATCTCTCAAGCGTGATTGGAAGATAAACTCTTTTTATGAAGCATTGAAGCATACATAAACTAAAGTAAATCAGTTACGTATTATCAAAAAAAAATTCTCCTTTTCACAATGATGATTGCAATGTTTGGATTTTGGAGTGTGATAAGAAAGGTTCATTGTCTCTCAAGATGTACATATAAGAATACCAATGACAAATTAAACAATGTTTAAGATCGAAAAACAAATGTTTTAAATTAAAGAAAACTAAATCATCTATAACTTTTAAAATAACTTTGACAATTAACGTAATCCTTATAAACGTTGTATACAATTTAACATAAGTATAGTATTTAAATAACAACACAAAATTAAACTAAAGTAAAAATATGTCTATTTACTTTGACATACGTGGATTTGTTATTAAAAAGAATAGATAATTTACAAAAGGAAACAAACAGATAATAATGTAAGAACAACACAAACTATATAAACTTAGATGATTAAATTTGTAAACTAAAAAAATACACCACAAAATAAATATGCTAATATATCTTCCATAACAAGTAACAGGAGAAAAAAACATAGCATATAGTAGAGTTAAGTCAATTATACGATTAAATTTACCCGACTTAAATGTAAATGATTGTAATAATAAATACAACAAAGTTACAAACCATTGTATGTTTTTTTAGTCTATTTCTATATCTAAGTATTGTGTAAACCATAATTTTAATATTGATATAATTCTAAAAAAATAAAAATTATATTTTTAACATCAAATGTATAGAATAACATTCCACGGCATCGCGGGCGGCGGGTCTAACCTAGTAACATTAAAACCTCTCTCATAAATTACAAAAATGGAGGAGTAATTATTAGTTTAACTGTAACAAAACACAAATGATTAGTTAAGACTTTAGTTAATTAAATTTCCGTGTTTGTTGCAAATTTCAGACAAAACCTTTCCTTTTTATGTCTTTTGTCCGTCTCCGACCTCCAACCGCCAAATCCGGCACGATGCGGCTACCATCCGCCACTAAGATGACCGGAGGTGGACTTGGGATCGCCGCTATGTCATACGTGGCAATCGATTACATGCGTTACGTGTCACCGGTGTGGCATTCTCGTCT
>NC_025698.1:21552140-21554049 GCF_000633955.1 Camelina sativa | reverse complement strand
TAACAAAACACAAATGATTAGTTAAGACTTTAGTTAATTAAATTTCCGTGTTTGTTGCAAATTTCAGACAAAACCTTTCCTTTTTATGTCTTTTGTCCGTCTCCGACCTCCAACCGCCAAATCCGGCACGATGCGGCTACCATCCGCCACTAAGATGACCGGAGGTGGACTTGGGATCGCCGCTATGTCATACGTGGCAATCGATTACATGCGTTACGTGTCACCGGTGTGGCATTCTCGTCTTATGCCAGTTCTTTGGTCGGTTCTTGCTCTCGCCGTCGTGACTCGTGTTCTGTTCTACAAGCACTGGTCTAAAGAGCTACGAGCAGCTATTCCTTTCCTTGGTTCAATCGTGTTCATGCTCTGTGCTCTTCTCTTTGAAGCTCTTTGTGTTCGGTCTGTTACTGCTGTTCTTGGCTTAGATTGGCACCGGTAAAGCTTTAGATCTGTTCTAAATTAGCTTAAAGATTGTGTCTTTGACTTCAAATTAGAAAAAAGTTTACATTTTTAAGCTACTTTGATCTGATTCTTGAACTCTTCTTAGTCTTCTTTACTTCGCATCTTTTGATTTGAGTATTGATAAAAATGGTTTTGTCTTTGATAGGGATACGCCTCCACTTCCTGATACAGGCCAATGGTTCTTACTTGCACTAAACGAGAGCCTTCCCGAGACAATTGTGGAAATCTTGAGAGCTCATATCATTGGATTGCATCATTTTCTCATGTTGTTTGTAATGTTGGGTTTCTCGGTAGTGTTCGAGTCAGTGAAAGCTCCAGGTTTAGGATTAGGTGCGAGATTCATGTTTACGATGGGAGTGGGACGTCTTTTAAGAGCTATAACATTCGTATCGACTATCTTACCTTCAGCTCGACCTTGGTGTGCTTCAGCTCGGTTTAACAATGTACCTTCTCAGCCTCATCGTTGGGCTCAGAAATATTATGTCCCTTATGCTAATGACCCCGCTGCTATACGGAAGCTCCTCCATTTGGATGCAGCTTATGGTAACATCTAGTCTTGCTTCACTTATACTACTTAGGCCTTTATTGGTTACTGATTAGTTCTTATTTTCANTTCTCGGTAGTGTTCGACTCAGTGAAAGCTCCAGGTTTAGGATTAGGTGCGAGATTCATGTTTACGATGGGAGTGGGACGTCTTTTAAGAGCTATAACTTTCGTATCGACTATCTTACCTTCAGCTCGACCTTGGTGTGCTTCAGCTCGGTTTAACAATGTACCTTCTCAGCCTCATCGTTGGGCTCAGAAATATTATGTCCCTTATGCTAATGACCCCGCTGCTATACGGAAGCTCCTCCATTTGGATGCAGCTTATGGTAACATCTAGTCTTGCTTCACTTATACTACTTAGGCCTTTATTGGTTACTGATTAGTTCTTATTTTCATTTTAACAGCTGATCCAGGAAGATACATTGGTGACTATAGAGCTGATTGGGGTTCAATGAGCTTCCTCAGTGAGTTCTTGAGACCTAGTTACTCTGAAGGGTCTTCTTGGTTTGCTCTACTAAAGAAAGCTGGAGGTGGTTGTAATGACCTCTTGTATAGTGGTCACATGCTTGTAGCTGTCTTAACCGCTATGGCTTGGACGGTATATTCATTTTCTTCACTTGTTGGCTAATGCATAGGGAGAATGTTTTGTTAGACAGATTTCATCTGTAACGTTTGTGGTAAATTTATCAACAGGAGGCTTATGGAGGTTTCTCTTCGGCAATGATATGGTTGTTCGTGGCTCACAGCGCGCAGAGAGAAATACGAGAGCGCCACCATTACACGGTAGACTGCATCGTGGCGATTTACGTTGGCATCCTTCTCTGGAAAATGACGGGTTTCATCTGGTCAGACAAAAAGAAAACGAAGCAGACACAACTAGAGAAGATTCAGAACAGGCTAATCC
>NC_025698.1:21521023-21550448 GCF_000633955.1 Camelina sativa | reverse complement strand
TTACGTTGGCATCCTTCTCTGGAAAATGACGGGTTTCATCTGGTCAGACAAAAAGAAAACGAAGCAGACACAACTAGAGAAGATTCAGAACAGGCTAATCCACGCAGCAAAGGATTCGGACATGGAAGCTGTAAGGAGACTTGTTGAGGACATGGAGGTTAGCTCTGGGGAGGAGAAGCAGAGTAAAGCCGTCTCGAACCGGACAATGACTGTGTTTGCGTGTGCGACAGTGATCACAACACTTACTATAGTGTTTCTGGCGTTGACTTTGACAAGCGACGGCTAAAGGAGAGTTGCAGTAAGAAGTATAGTTGTATTTCCACGTTTTTCTACAATCTTGTTTATTGTTTTGCAAGTGTCATTAAAAATTTTGTGCTACTACTTTCTTGGCATTTTGATTTTTGATGATCAGAGACTTAAGTAATTTAAATTAAGTGTATTAAGGTACTACAATACTTAAAAACTTTAAGTTAAGTGATAAGTCCAATTTAGGTTTAAGACTTAAGACTCTTTACGAAAAAAATTAATTACGAGAGAACAAAACCTAAATAACTTTTTGAAGGTTTAACCTAACTATTTGCGTTACATCGATCATCTTGAGACTTCGAAGTCGAAACAATATGGCGAAGATGTCTGATTTTCCAAAGAGAGCCGGACCAACAAAATCCTGGGTCCCATACGGGTTAAAATTAATTTTTTTTCTAAAAAACTAAAACATTGCATTACGCTTTTTCATAAGATTAACTGATTAAGAAAATTTATAGAATAAAATCATAATATTTGCAGAATTTCTATGAAAAAGAAATTGTTTAAAAAAATTAATATGAATGTTTTTAGAAAGTTTGTCCAAAAAAAAAAAGAATGTTTTTAGAACTTATTTTTTATCTTGCTGCCTTAATATTTTCTTTTTTTTTTAAAGTCCCAAAGAAAATCGAAACTTTAAACTAAAAACAAAAAAATTGGTGGTGAGACCCATTGCAATGTTTCAAATGCATGCCCTCAAGTTTGGTTCTGCTTCCAAAGGATCTGGTGAAGGAGATCCTACATAGGGTTTCAGTGACATTTCTTAGAAGAGTTCGATTAAGTTGCACAACTTGGAACACTTTATCGGTTTATCCAAAGATTTGAGCTTTTCAGAGAAGCACTTGGTCAAGCAAAGATAGCAGCATGTCACGGGCTTTTCTCAGAAGACCGTGCGGCACTCGACAATCTCCGAATATTGCCGAGTTAGCCTTCTTTTCATGGATCACCTTTGACTGGTTTCACCCTGCCTTGGACTCAACAGGTGATCGGCTCCAGATCACGACCAGTTTGTACAGGGATGGCCTAATCCCTTCTTCGAAGTCTGATCCTCGATCAGCGACAAACACCCCAAACCTAACAAGTGGGTCTGCCAGACTCCTCCGAAGGGACTCGTCAACCCGAGTCCTGCACTCCCCTCACTGAAGCATGACACCTACCTCAGTCGGAATTGCCCCGCAGAAGCAACACGACAGTCACGAACCGTCCCAAGAAAACGGGTCGTGACAAACAGCAATAAAAAAGGAGTTTATCGTGGTCATGGTGATGGATTTTAGGGTTTCTTTGTTAAGTGTCAATCTTCACAACAAAATTGAATCACATATAAAGCATGAAGGTCAAGTTATTAGCTTAGACGGTTTAAATCAAATTGATGTACCTCAAATCTTTTGTTGCAACGGTTTATTGTTATGCGTTATGAAAGACAAGACTAGGCTCGTAGTTTGGAACTCGTATCGAGGGCAAACCCGGTGGATCACCATACATAATGACCATAGAGAGAATATGTCATATGCTCTCGGATACGAGAAGATCAGCAAATCGTGTCGCAACTGCAAAATCTTGAGATTTAGTTTCTTTCAATTTTCCCTTTCGTTTTGACTACAACTTTAACTCTATTTTGTGGAGGGTTGTTGATATATATCTCTCTAAACTAGTATTTAAGAGTACTGTTTGATCACTATCTTGGTGTCTCTTACTCGCTCTCAATGGTAATACGTACTAGATTGCTTCAGACCGGTTCAAAGCACATATTGTGTTCTTATTGTGTTTTGATTTCACAAGAGAGAGGTGTGCGCCACATATCCCTCTCCCGTTTCAGTGTCTTTATAAACATGTTGTGGCTCTATGTAGTGTTAGAGAAGAGCAACTTTCTATGTGGATTAAGCGTTGGGATACACAACAAATGGAGATATGGATTACGAATAAGATTGAGTTCAACGCGGTGTCCTGGAGCAGATCTGCTTGGTAGTGAATGTGAGCTTTCTCGCTGCCTTTCAGGTTCCAACTGCGAGTTACTTCGTTGACGAAGAGAAGAAAGTTGTTGTGGTTTTAGACAAGCACAAAAAGGTTAAATGAAGAATTCTGGCAACGTAGCTTGTATCCTTGGAGTGGATGGATCCTTCGAAGAAGTGGAACTTGGTGAGTCTTCATACAAATATGGTTTCCCACTTGTTTGCTCTTATGTTCCAAGTTTACTACAAATTCATTAGTCTAGTTACTAAATTCTAATTTTTTTGTTCTTTTTTTTGAATAAATGTAAATTTATTAGAAAACTTTTTTTTTACATCGAGTGCAACAGGTTGTTAATCTTGTTCAAAAAGATAAAGTGTGCTAAACCTTCTAAACTATCTTGATGCAAACCATATTAGCATACAACCATCACATCTTCTATCGCCTTGTTTCCGGATAGAGGTTAGTCGGTTTCAGACCATCTTATCCAGCTCTCTTAATAGTTGCGCTGAAAAAGTCAGTGTTTCGCCATGTCGGTGACTCTTCCTTCCTTTCCAGATTGAGTGAACTATGAGTTGAAAAGCATATCTCATCAAGAAAAGGCATTCATTTTCGAGGGACTTATTCGTGAGGAGTTTAAGCAGATCGTCCCAGTTCGTTGAGAATCGCCAAGATAGTAACTTACCAACTAAACTTGACCGAATCTCCGCTGAATATTGGTAAGTGAGGAGCTGTGACACCCCGGTTTGCAAAAAGGTATAAAAGAATTTATTTGGTCACCTATGTCACCAAAGTGCACTTATCTAATCGGTCAAAGATTCTGAAAAAAACTTCACAGTTAAGCATGTTTATGCTGGAGTAGTTTCAAAATGGGCAGTTTTCTGGGAAGTAATTGTCGAAACTGTACAAGAGAGGACAAAACACATAGAAATATCATGTGATGATTTGTAGAGTAAGTAAATAATTTTTTAAAGCCTCCCAGACGTAGCAAATCGGTCGTGATGGATCTACGGAGTGGGAGTGGACATGGGACCCATTAAAAGAGATGGGTCAATGAACCGAGAGTGGACATGGGATATACTAAGAAGTGGTGATCGGGTGTTACAAGTGGTATCATAGCTAAACGCAGACGAGGACGGTAAAAGGACTTGATAGTGTATGTTTTAATTTATTGATTTTTGTTTACTATGTCATTTTTTTAGCCACTCACAACTGCAAACGTTTGTGAGAAAAAACGTTTTTTAAATCCAACAATTTTGAGCGGTCCAAAATGATATAAAACGGCTTTTATGATTGGTACCAACCACTGACAGCTATAACCACCTCTAAACGCAGCGGGATAACCGTTCAATTCAGTCCACTCTTATTAGAGAACAAAATAATTAAGCGTTAGTTTTTCAAATCAAACTAGGATTTAACCCGCGGTACACCGCGGGACAATTTTTAATTTTAAAATTTTAAAATTTATATTGAATTTATTTGTTATTTTATTATTGTTTTATTAATTTTAAAAATATAAAATTTTACACGTATTTGATATAAGTATTCAAAGTATAGGATTTTTGTAGTGTTTTCAAGGTTTTAACTCGTGTGGTATATGTATAGTCTAGTAATACATTTATCTCCTGGTACACATCTTAAAGTGTTTAAAAAAAACAATTCCACTTAACTCACTATATGGGATTAATGCCAACCCGTCTCACCAAAATCAAAATAAGTTTTTGCGTAAAATAAAAAAAAAAAAATAATAATCAAAATAATCAAACATACCATGTAACCATGTCTTTTTTTGACTGATGTGTGGATTTTCATTCCCTGAAATGATTAAAGCAGCATAGTAAGATTCATGTGAATAATAAAAGAGAATAATGGAAATTATGTTTTTGTGTGATTCTTACAGTGCCAAGATCAGCACCAGAGTTTCTGCAGTGCTGCTTGTGTATTGACGCCACAAGTGAAGGACTTTCACTTGCATCCTCCATGCCGTCTTGTAAGGGCGGACATCTCTCAAAAAAACAAATGTTGCAGCCATTTCTCTTTTAGATATGAGGTTGTAGGTTTTGGTTGTAGATGTTTTGTATAGTTTTTGAAGTTGATATTTATATATCTAAATATGCTTGATGATGAAGGAGTCTTTTATCGAGACCAATAAAAGCAAAATTTAATTGTATTCCGTTTTTAGTTGTTTATATTATTACCAAACAATATTCAGTTTCTAAATAAAATATATATTGAATTAAATGTATGTCTTCTTGCTAAAGTTAAATATTTGTGAATATTGGTTTTCAAATCATTCTAAAATTTGATTTTCGGTTTAGAAAATTTATTAATGTTAATATAATTATGGAGATTGTAAACTTTTGTTATGGAAAATATATTGTATATCATTTAAATTTGAGAGATTCTAGCATCCATAAAAAATAGTTTAGAAGATTTAATGGTTTAAAATTTTAATGGGTAGAGTTGTTTTTAGAAAAATCGGAATGTATAGATGTTGTTAAGATTTTATGGCAATAAATGTAACAAATGTTGGTCAATTTAAGAAAGTTTATATTTGATTTTCTANAATAATGGAAATTATGTTTTTGTGTGATTCTTACAGTGCCAAGATCAGCACCAGAGTTTCTGCAGTGTTGCTTGTGTATTGACGCCACAAGTGAAGGACTTTCACTTGCATCCTCCATGCCGTCTTGTAAGGGCGGACATCTCTCAAAAAAACAAATGTTGCAGCCATTTCTCTTTTAGATATGAGGTTGTAGGTTTTGGTTGTAGATGTTTTGTATAGTTTTTGAAGTTGATATTTATATATCTAAATATGCTTGATGATGAAGGAGTCTTTTATCGAGACCAATAAAAGCAAAATTTAATTGTATTCCGTTTTTAGTTGTTTATATTATTACCAAACAATATTCAGTTTCTAAATAAAATATATATTGAATTAAATGTATGTCTTCTTGCTAAAGTTAAATATTTGTGAATATTGGTTTTCAAATCATTCTAAAATTTGATTTTCGGTTTAGAAAATTTATTAATGTTAATATAATTATGGAGATTGTAAACTTTTGTTATGGAAAATATATTGTATATCATTTAAATTTGAGAGATTCTAGCATCCATAAAAAATAGTTTAGAAGATTTAATGGTTTAAAATTTTAATGGGTAGAGTTGTTTTTAGAAAAATCGGAATGTATAGATGTTGTTAAGATTTTATGGCAATAAATGTAACAAATGTTGGTCAATTTAAGAAAGTTTATATTTGATTTTCTATGCAATGTTATTTATGGAATTGTTTTAGGGGTTAATGTTGTAAATAAAACAATTAAATAACCAAAACTTCAAGGGCATAACACAAAATGTACTTCAAAAATCTATCTTAACATTTTTGAAGTTCATTTTTGTGTCATCCTCTCTTATCTCTGTATCCAAACAAGTCTCAACTAAATTCTCTACAATCCTTACAACCAAACACAATGATTTCCTTATTTGATGATATTAATTTCCTAAAATCTATCTACCTAATTTAAAGCAATATGTTAGATTAAAATATAATTCTCCTTTCATATTTATTTAATCTTATATTTAATTATTTAAATTACTATTTAATACATTAAGTTAATAAAATTTTAGATTTTATTTAGTATATGATGTGATTTGAATTTTTATAAACAGATATATATTTTAAAAATTGTTTTAGAATTTTTGTAACTAAACAAGTATATTCAGATATAGATTATTTCACATTTGAGTTATTTTAATATATAATAAATATCTATCTTAACCTTTTTATTAATTACTGTAAGAACACACATATATAACAATGTAACATTTATATTAAAACTCAAAGAAATTTGATCTATTTATAATATATTCAAATTTTTTTTAAAAAAATTATTCTATAGTGTACCACCGGCTCAAACCTAGTAATAATATAGATTGCAAACGGATCATCAGGTAACTCTAATAGAGTGAACAAAACAATTAAACGATCAGTTTTTGGGATCAAACCGCAAACTGATCGGTTCAGTCCTATTTATCCTNGAGATTGTAAACTTTTGTTATGGAAAATATATTGTATATCATTTAAATTTGAGAGATTCTAGCATCCATAAAAAATAGTTTAGAAGATTTAATGGTTTAAAATTTTAATGGGTAGAGTTGTTTTTAGAAAAATCGGAATGTATAGATGTTGTTAAGATTTTATGGCAATAAATGTAACAAATGTTGGTCAATTTAAGAAAGTTTATATTTGATTTTCTATGCAATGTTATTTATGGAATTGTTTTAGGGGTTAATGTTGTAAATAAAACAATTAAATAACCAAAACTTCAAGGGCATAACACAAAATGTACTTCAAAAATCTATCTTAACATTTTTGAAGTTCATTTTTGTGTCATCCTCTCTTATCTCTGTATCCAAACAAGTCTCAACTAAATTCTCTACAATCCTTACAACCAAACACAATGATTTCCTTATTTGATGATATTAATTTCCTAAAATCTATCTACCTAATTTAAAGCAATATGTTAGATTAAAATATAATTCTCCTTTCATATTTATTTAATCTTATATTTAATTATTTAAATTACTATTTAATACATTAAGTTAATAAAATTTTAGATTTTATTTAGTATATGATGTGATTTGAATTTTTATAAACAGATATATATTTTAAAAATTGTTTTAGAATTTTTGTAACTAAACAAGTATATTCAGATATAGATTATTTCACATTTGAGTTATTTTAATATATAATAAATATCTATCTTAACCTTTTTATTAATTACTGTAAGAACACACATATATAACAATGTAACATTTATATTAAAACTCAAAGAAATTTGATCTATTTATAATATATTCAAATTTTTTTTAAAAAAATTATTCTATAGTGTACCACCGGCTCAAACCTAGTAATAATATAGATTGCAAACGGATCATCAGGTAACTCTAATAGAGTGAACAAAACAATTAAACGATCAGTTTTTGGGATCAAACCGCAAACTGATCGGTTCAGTCCTATTTATCCTACCGGTTAACTGAACCCCTAAATATATTTGTCTCGTCGTCTTCTGACTTTCTCCTTACAAATCGGATTTGTTATCCAAATCGGAAATGTCACAATTTCTCTAAGTTATTAATTTCACGGAAGCTTCTTTTTCAATGGCGATTTCTCTCCCCACCGCCTTTGCCTATCCTCGTTTCTCACCGGAATCTTCTAACTCCGTTTCACCTTCATCGACGCTATCTTCTCTCTCATTTCTGCGCTTACCTGCTCAGATTCGCCGGTTCAAGAGTGTTCAATCACCGTCGTCGTCGTCGTCGAATCGCTTCCCTTCACTCGCTGTGAGCTCTTCATTCACTCGATTTGATGAATCTATCTTTCTATTTCCTTGTAGAACTGTCCTGTGCTTTTTGGAACGAATTAAATTTTGTTCTTCATGTCTTGGTTTCTTAAGATTTAACCATGACCCAGCGGTAGCTTCATGGTGTTTGTGTGTTTTTCATATTATTCATTGTTTATATCTAATGTTAGAATCAGTAATGTTTAGTTTACATAATGTAACACTGAGATTGATTCCAATTGAAACAAAGAAAGAGAGTGTAACACTTTGATTAAATGTTGTATTAGTCAGAAATATATACAACATTAGAGACTTGGTTCCAACACATTTTGAATGAATAGCTTCATGGTGTTAGATGTTCTGTGTAATCTGAAGGAAGAATCAGTATTTGTAATTAGACAATGAGCATTGTGAAAGTGTTTGTCATTATATATGTTAGTGTATAGTTCTGATGTAATGTTGTTTACTTCTAATTCTAGTACAAGTATGGCTAAAATTGCTTGCTCATCTGGTTTTTTTTGTGTGTGTGTGTGTAAGAGTGTTCATATTGACCAACTTTGTGGCGCGATGGTTTGATGCAGGTTAGAGCAAAGAAGCAAACTTTCAACTCTTTCGATGATTTGTTGCAGAACTCTCACAAACCTTTACTAGTAGACTTCTATGCCACATGGTAAGTTATGTTCAGTTCCAATCAATTTGTTAACATATCAATATGTCTCTGTAAGTTTCATGTTTCGTTCTCTCATATGGTTACAGAGTTGTGTGTGTTTTTTTTGCAGGTGTGGTCCATGTCAGCTTATGGTACCTATACTTAATGAAGTGAGTGAAACTCTGAAAGATAAGATTGCAGTTGTGAAAATTGATACTGAGAAGTACCCAAGTCTTGCTAACAAATACCAGATTGAGGCTTTACCCACATTCATCTTATTCAAAGATGGAAAACTCTGGGACCGTTTCGTAAGTTCTTCAACACCAACCAGAGTAGAAAAGAGTTGTTTTGTTTTAGTTAACATTCCTAACTTTCCATGACATGTTTGCTTTTGGTGTTCTGGCAGGAGGGTGCGTTGCCAGCGAACCAACTCGTTCAACGTATTGAGAATTCTTTGCAAGTGAAGCAATAAATATGAGAAACCAAGAAAACCGTATTCATCTATGAACAATCCCTTGTGACAAAAGCCCTTGTCAATTGTTGCTAGGTACATAGTCAATATATTCATATATGTAGTCAATATATTCATATATGGTACCAGCCATTTTTTCTTTTTTTTAGTAAAAGACCAGGGGAGATCCCCAGTAGTTTTATTAAAAAGGAAAAAATTACAATCCTCCCTCAATAAAGGTTCAAGATAGTTTTAAAAGCATGAAAACCCAACGGTAGTAAAGTAAAGGCATAGTTTGCTAACCCATCCGCGAAGTGATTAGTTTTCCTATACAAATGTGTGTAACACACTGACTAACAAGTCATTTTTCTTATTTTAAGAGGCAAACTCCTCATCAAACTGGGGTATGTTCAGTTTGTTAAACCGAACCAAAATAATCAATCACAAACTGAACCATATCGTAACCTAGTCTTATTAGCGAATTTTGTTTTTTAAATATCAGAACTGATGAGCTAACCGAATGGAGACTAAATTTGCCAATTTGGGAAACGAAAGAACCAGAACCCGAACCAATATCAAATCGAGAACCGAATATATATCAGAATTATCCCACATTATATGTCTGAATATTAATTATAATTAGAAATTTAGAATAAATATAACATAATTACCAAAATGACAATTATAAATCTATAAATATCAACTTTAGACCAAAATATCCGGAACTTTTTAAACAGATTAGTCAAAACTAAATCAATTTTTCAAAATTAATAAACTTCTACTATTTTAGATATGAAAAATAACCAGAATCAAACCAAATCTAAATTGAAAATCTAAATAATCGAATGAATGTTATTGAAATAACATGGATTTTGAAATGATAGATTTTATTCTTAGATTTAAATCTTTCTATTTTACATTTTCAAATTCATTTAAAACATAATATAGATTTTGAAGTCCAAAAACAAATCATTAAATGAATAACATGAGATTTTAACAAGAATTTATAAATCATAAAACTAATAACACATAATCGTGATAAATATTTTAAAATCAATGATTGAATAACATATCACACTTCTAAATCTATTAAAACTATATAACTTATCTGCTTCAAATACTCCAAATATCCAGAACCAAGTAGATATATCCGGAACCAAATACACAAATGCTCATGCCTACTTAAATCTAACCCCTTAGTTTGAAACTTCGAATTTATATGGCTCTGTTCGTTTCTATAATAAGATGGATCATCTCATTGGAGATAAAAAAATGATGTTCGTTTATGATAAATTAACAGATTATTTAAAATTTAAATGAATCACTTGAATGATTTTTAAAAACTCATCCAAAAAGTTAAAAATCTGGCTGAGTCTGATTTAATAAATTGTATCAAAAAAACTGTCTTGTATCAATCTCATCGGTATTCAGAAATATAAATTCTGACAAATTGATTTACTTATATTATATATATAGTAATAAGAATCCTAGCTAGCAGAGTAAAACCGGTGATATACGGCGGAGATGGAGATACTCGCGGCGGAGGACATCGACATCGGTACAGATTTGATCCGCCACTCTTTCCTCTCGTTTCCTCTCTCTACGATTCCTTCTTCTCCTCTCACTGCTCTTCCTGTTTCTCCCTTCTCCCCCAAGCTCCGCCTCACCCTCACTACTGCTCCGCCGCATGCTCCCTCACCGATTCTCCCATCGATTCCCCACAATTCCCGCCGGAGATATCCCCAATTCTCCCTTCCGACATCCGTACAGCTCTCCGTCTCCTCAATTCCACCGTCCTCGTCACTTCCTCGTCGCCGCACCGTCTTAATGGCCTTCTCACGAATCACCATCGTCTCATGTCTGATCCTTCCCTCTCCGTCGCTATCCAGAACGCCGCCAGTTGCATAGCCACCGTTCTGAGGTCTAACCGGGAAAACACAGAGCTGGAAGAAGCAGCCATATGCTCTGTGCTAACAAACGCCGTTGAGGTGCAAGATAGCACAGGACTTGCTCTTGGAATCGCTCTTTATGATTCAAGATTCTCTTGGATTAACCATAGCTGCTCTCCAAACTCTTGCTACCGTTTCGTCAACACCACGACGTCGTATCAAGCTGCTCTTGCCTTTGCTAAAACCATTCCTCACATCATCACCAACACAGAAACATCATCCAACTTCGAATCCAATCCAAGGCTTTTTGCTCCTTGCAAGAACAAGTTGGTACTAGTTTCATAAGACTCGTCACTTGAAATGTATTTGGATGTATCTCCATTTTAATGTTTAGTCTTTTTTGCAGGGAAGAACAGTGGGGTATGGACCAAAGGTGATTGTTAGAAGTATTAAGAAGATCAAGAGTGGTGAAGAGATCACTGTATCGTATATGGACCTTCTTCAACCCACGGTTTGTTCTTTAGAGAAATCATCACTCTCTAGCTTGGTAGATTGTTTATCTGCCTAAAAGTGTATTCCTTTCTTTATCATTAGGGATTGAGGCAGTCAGATTCGTGGTCGAAATATCGGTTTATGTGTAACTGTGGACGATGTGTGGCATCACCTCCGGCTTATGTGGACTCTATTTTAGAGGTATTAATTAATCAAAATTGTTGTGCATACAGCAGAGGCCTCAGAACATAACTCTTTTGACGAAGTTTCAGCTTATTAATATGTTTGTTATAGATTGGCCAACAATTTGACAATCTCTTTGGACTTCATGTTGCATGTCTTAGTTTGAGTTTGAGTAATTGGGAGCTTGTTTAAGAAGGGTTCTTAAGATAGCTAATACATATATGATGCATTCATCCAGGGGGTAGTTGCCGTGGAGCCTGAGAAAACAACTGTTGGTCACTTTCATGGAACCACCAACACAGATAAAGCAGCGGGAAAGATGTCTGATCATATCCAAGGAGCCATAGATGATTTTCTATCAGACAACGTAAATCGCAAAACATGTTGTGAAAAGATTGAAAGTGTGCTGCATCACGGCATCCAAATCAGAGCAGATTCATCGCAGCCTCATCATCTGTGGTTACATCCGTGTCACCACGTTGCTTTGAATGCTTACATTACTCTGGCTACTGCCTACAAAATCCGTTCCATTGATTCTGAAACTGACATGGGGAAGGCTTTTGAGATGAGCAGGATAAGTGCAGCCTACTCTTTCTTCCTTGCTTGTGCTTCTCACCATCTCTTTTCGGCAGAACCTTCTTTTGCTATATCTGCCACAAGTTTCTGGAAAAATGCTGGAGAATCCTTGTTAGATCTGGCCTTGAAGTTTTCGATGGAATCATCTGTAGAAACTACATACAAATGCACCAAATGTCTTACGCTTGAAACCCCAAATTCACACAGAGACATCAAAGAAAAGTCTAGGCAGATTCTGAGTTGTGTCACAGACATCTCACAAGTCGTGTGGAGTTTCCTCACTCGCGGTTGCCCTTACTTGGCAAAGTTTAGGAGTCCAGTTGATTTCAGCTTTGCAACGACCAATGATGAGAGAGAAGAATCAAATGAGGATCAAATGGTAAACGTTATCTTACTCTCTTTTCACGGTTTACTATACGCAGACCTTCTGACTGATTTATGTTACGGTCAGAAGTCACATTGGGTGTCTCGATGCCTAGTATGACATGCCGTTTGCTTGAGTTGAGAAATTGGTATTTAAATTTATGTTATCTGTTAGTTTGATCCAAGGAAATATGTACTCTAAGCAAAAGTGGCCGTATACATGATGAATGCAAAAATCATTTTTCTCTAATGTTTGTTTTATTAGTTAAATTTTCTGAAATGGGGTTTGATTACTTAAAGTCCCTTTAACGCTTTCTGTTTGTCCTGACGAGTTCAAAGCAAATCAATGTATTGTGGAAATGATCTAAAGGATTGACTTGGCTGTTGTTTGTTCCAAACCTTATTGATCTCGAAGTTGGTTCCTCAAGGCAACTAGAGTATAGATAATCAAGGAAGAAGAAGCTACAGAAGGACAGGTAGGTATTATTGTACCATTTGGGAAACTAGAGAGCTTACCTCTGAGCCATCTACCTGAGTTGAAAGCATATATTGGAATGTTCTACTATCTTCATGGTTGAAGGACAGTGTCCAAAGCTGAAGAAGCTTTCCGTTAGATTTCACAAGTGGTAAAGAAATTTTCATAGAATACACACAAGAAAACTGGATTAAAGACGTAAAATGGGAAGACGAAGCCACTGAACTCCTCATGTAATCACATGAGTAAAAGAGGTTCCAAAGAATCTGTAGATAACATGTGTGTCCCAACAGTTGTATGCTCATATATATATCTCTTCCATTTGTTTGTTTGTATGATGTATGATGTATTACCTCTATATAGTTCTCTTTTCTCCGGTGAATCCATTCTCGTAGAAACTGTAACTGTTGATTGTGAGTTAATTAGTCAACTCCATACGTATGTCTCTTGGAATATGAGCACGTTTCTCTTGGCTCCAGATTATCCCGGGGAACATAGATAAGCTTGGCTTTGGCATTCTTGAGAGAACTAATTCTGCCAACGAGGATGTCCTTTTTTGTTTGCATCAAGCTTAAAACGGTGACCTTGCTGAATGGGTGTGCCATCAACTTAGAAGGAAAAATTCATGTAACATCTTTTACTAATAAGACATAAAAAGGTAAAATAAATGATGAATTAAATATATATCTCTACACATAGTATTAAATAAAGTAATAAAGTTGTACATATACTAAAAAACAAACAAAATATATTCAATTCAAAACATAAACCTATTTAGGAAAACAAATGTTATGTGAAATAATAGTCCACGTGTTTGCGCATATATCTTAAAGTACATTGCGTAGAATGAAAAGTAATAAAATAAAATATTTATAGTGTATAAAGTCTAGTTTTTTTTGTTAAAAAAAATAATAATAATTGACAGCTGTGGGATTATAAAGTCTAGTTTTTGTAATTTTTTTTTTTTTGGAAGACAATGCTTTCCCTATTTTATTAAAAACAAAAACTTAAACACAAACACGCGAGAAGTTGTTGTGCCTCTTAACACATCCGTCAAAAATGAAAAAAAACAATCCTGTACAATTTCAAAAGCACGAAAACCTAAATTCAAGAAAAAGCGTAGTTGGTCAAACCATCTACAAAACCGTTTGCCTTCCTATATGTGTGTAAAATATGGATACACCTGTACAACCTCTTTCAAATCAACCTCCAACTCTAGACGGGTCATACGCTTCTCCCAAACAATATGTAGCCCATAGTAGACTCCCCACAGTTCAGCCAAAGGAGCCAAACATATCCCAATCCAAAGAGAAAAATCACACCTCTACTCTCCCGAACTATCCCACAACACACCACCTGTCGTTGCCATCCCAGAATTGCCACGAAATGCTCCACCTGTATTCATCTTCATCCAACCAATCGAAGGAATATTCCAAGTAATCATGTAGTCTACCCGTACAGGGGTTGATCGGAGACTCCCCATAACCCTGTCCGCACCTCCAATCTCCTTAATTAGCAAGGTCTTTAATGAATTTAATTTTGTCTCGACATTTACCAGTACTTCCGAAAACATTATCACACCACCATTTCCAGCCCCACTAGACGGTCATACCAAACACCGTTGACCAAGAACAACACTCAACCTAATAAACTGCAGTCATGTCTAGTTGACCAAACACCGCTATGTCTAGTTTTCGTCAGTTGCTAACTCAGTTAGATTTAGACATTATAATTACACAATTTATAAATATTCCAAATCCAAAAAAAAAGTAAATAAATATCTCCTTCATTCTTAGATAAATTTATACTAAAAAATTTAACATTTTGATGGTTAGTTAGTGCATATTCTCTAAATTGTAATTGTGATTGTGTATGTAATTTTACCTTTAAACCCTCTAAAATATAAATAAATGTTAGGTTTCACATTTTTTTAATGATATACTATATAACAAAGTTCTTAAAAGTTCTATTTTTTTGTTTCTGAAGTTTATGTTTTTTGCTTATTTTTACATAAATTTTTAATTTTTAGAAACATAGTCTAATATAAAATAGTTTGAGTTTAAAATGATCTGGTATATTATGCACGGTTTTTTTGGGAAAAAATAAAAAAAAATTTCAAAATTTTAAAAAATAAAATAAAAAATGCAGTTATTCAGCTAAAGTAAATGGCGTAAAAGAAAATTAATTTTATAAAAGAAAAACTGAATTTTTAAAAAGAAAAAAAGACTAGGAGCTAGGTTGCATGGAAACGGAAATGGATACGCAGAAGAAAAACGTTTCGGAAACGGATACGCGGAAGCGAAATGTTTCGGAAACAGATACGCAGAAGCAAAACGTTTCGAAAACGGGAAACGATATTTTTCTAAAATTAAGAAATGAAAACGTTTTTGAAACATATGTATATATATCTTGATATATATGTGTATACATAATATAACACCAAACATAAAACCTATATCAAACGAAATACTTAAAACAACACAAATTCAAAACATAAATATTAATAGTTGAATTAAATCACTAATAATATTATATATTTATATTTATTGTGAATATATATTTTCGTATTATTTTATTTATTAGGTTTCTAAACTAAAAAAAAAGTTTATGTCGTGTTTCCAAAACGAAAACAGAGTTTACATCGTGTTTTTTTTCTTGATTTTTAGGAATCGTGTTTCCATAAGTTTTTGTGTCTTGTTTCTGTGTTTCTATGAGTTTCTGAAATGTTTTGGAAATGGGAAACATACCTAAAAAAAATTTCTATGCAACATAGATTAGGAGAACTAACATTCTGAAAGTGTCTTTTTTTTTTTTTACCATCTACCTTTATTAATTTGAGAAGAGTATTAGAAATAAAAAGTGTGAAGGTTATTTATTGGAAAAAAATAATAATAATAACAATAATAAAAAGGGTTTGGCCAAAAGAGACAAGAGGCACGGAAAAAAAGAAGTCGATAGTATAAAGGAAAAATTAGTAGATAGATAGAGAGAGAGAGATAGGGTTAAAGCAAGCTCAACGAGAGCGCATTGACGACGAGACAGACAACGAGACACCCTTCTCTCTCTCTCTCTCAATCTCGAGCCCCCCTTCCCTTCCCTTCCTTCGATCTACACTCTCAGATTCTCTCTCCCTCTCTCCTCTCTCTAAGGCGAGCCAACTTCTCTCTCTCTCTTCCTCTGTCTCTCTCTCTCTGTCTCAGTATGTGTTGTTTCCCTTAGCCGATTAGGATATACTTTTTCTTTCTTTTCTTTTCATGTTTTCTTGGCTTTGATTCGATTACTCTCATCGATTCCTTCCAATGTTGTGTATTTTCTCTAATCGATGTTTCTGTTTTGATTGGAGTCTTTTTTCTGAATCTCTCTACTTTGTGTTGTAAAATTGGAAATGAATAAGTATTGATTTTTATTTCGTGAGCGGGAAAAAAAATTGATTGATTGATTGATTGATTGATTGATTGTATCCTACTCTAAATAGGTTTGTCTTGGTTGATTTTTTTTACAGGTCTTTTGAAAAATGGCTGAATCTTCCAAAGTCATTCATGTTCGTAATGTTGGTCATGAGATTTCTGAAGTAAAGATATTTAAACCCTCTTCTTCTTCTTCCTCTCTTGATTGTATTTAACCCTTTTTTTTTGTTTGTTCCCAAGCAATAATTTGTTTTCTATTTGTTTGTTTCATCAGAATGATTTGCTTCAGCTTTTTCAACCATTTGGGGTTATAACTAAGCTTGTCATGCTCAGGGCCAAGAATCAGGTTTCTCTACAAAAAAACCCTACTTTCTTGTGTTTTCTGTCTAATGAGGAAACTTATGGCTTAATGGGAGATTACTTTGTTTGAAAGGCTCTTCTCCAAATGCAAGATGTTCCTTCAGCAGTCAGTGCCCTTCAGTTTTTTACTAATGTGCAGCCAACTATAAGGTTTGTTTTTTGACCACTCTATCACAGTCCTTTTCTCCTGTCTTTATTGTTAGCTTTTTTTTTTTTTATTTTCTGACGTTTCTTTGCATTTTTAGAGGTAGGAATGTGTATGTCCAGTTCTCTTCTCATCAAGAGTTGACAACTATAGAGCAGAATATTCATGGACGGGAAGACGAGGTTTGTAAATTTTTACCCCATTTAGTTAGCGTCATTAATTTACATGACAAAGCATGTTGTTTTATATATCTTGTCTTGTCGTTTCATTTATGTCAAATGAGGAGCTTACATCTCCCTCGTGGTTCTTAACCGTCACTTCTTCTTTTCTTTCTATCTTCTTTCCGTCTTTTGTCTGACTGGTGGTTTGCTGTGGGATGGTCGATCATGTACAGCCGAATCGTATTCTCTTAGTCACTATCCATCACATGCTGTATCCAATTACTGTTGACGTGCTGCATCAAGTTTTTTCTCCTTATGGATTTGTCGAGAAGCTCGTCACTTTCCAGAAGTCTGCTGGTCAGCTTCTCCGCGTTTCTTTTCTCTCTATCTTTCTCTCTTCTATTCGGTTTAGCTCTTATATTGGATTGGATTTTCTACTAGTTGGTTACAGTTTGTCTTTTTTTCATGTGTTATTGGCCTCTTTTTTGTAGGGATACAATATTTCTCTGAAAATTTTGTTTATTTCCATTTAGTAGCTTGATGATTTTTAACTTTAAGCTTGTTTGTGGACTCTTTAGGCTTTCAAGCTCTTATACAGTATCAGGTACAACAGTGTGCTGCCTCTGCTAGAACTGCTCTACAGGTGCTTGTCTACGAGACCTTTTTATAAACTTTTTTACCCAAAAGAATTCTAGTTCTGCCTTACCTTACTAATAACTGAAATAATATATGTCATCTTCTTTGTGGCAGGGTCGTAACATCTATGATGGGTGTTGTCAGTTGGATATCCAGTTCTCAAAGTATGCACTGTTTGCTTATTTATGTTATTAGTGACTGTTATTGTTACTTTGTTAGTCTCTACTATTTTTTGCGCTAGTGTTGCCAGTATTGATTAATTCTTTCATCTTCAGTCTTGAGGAGCTGCAAGTAAATTACAACAATGATCGATCTAGGTATGGATTATGTCTTCAGTCTGGCTTTCCATCTTCTCAGCGGTTATGCAATCTGATATTATATTGGTGTTCATAAAACTGATTTGTTTTGCCTTTATATAGGGATTATACAAACCCAAACCTGCCAGCAGAGCAAAAAGGCCGATCATCGCATGTATGAATTGCTTTATTAATTAAATACATACGCTTTGTATACTTTTATGCGGTCTTAATGTTCTGATTTTCTTCTCTTGCAGCCTGGCGGCTATGGTGATGTAGGAGGTATGTATCACATGAAAGTATTTATGTGTTGTTCTTCTATAATATGGTCTTTTTTGCTAATTCATATTTTTCTTTTTTTCAGTGGCATATCCTCAGGTGGGTAAAGCTAAGCTTGATACACAGTTTTAGCAACACTTTTGGTCAAGATATCGCCATGATCATTTTTCTCTCAAATATGTTCTCTAAATAGCTCCCTTTAATTGATTGAACCTTCTAGTCTATTCGTGATTTCATTAAAAGTTTCAATTATATGCATAATTGTCTCATCTATGTGCTATTACTTTGATACTAGATGGCAAACACAGCCGCAATTGCAGCTGCCTTTGGAGGAGGCTTGCCTCCGGGTATAACTGGCACAAATGATAGGTGTACATTGCTTGTCTCCAATCTGAATGCGGATGTAAGTTGGTCATTTCCCCTTCTGCTTTTGACAACTTGTTTTTTTCTTACAATATTTTCCGGCCTTACCAGTTTTCATTTGTTTCAGAGTATTGATGAGGATAAGCTATTCAATCTGTTTTCTCTTTACGGGAACATTGTAAGGATTAAGCTTCTTCGGAACAAACCTGACCACGCCCTTGTCCAAATGGGTGATGGTTTCCAAGCTGAACTTGCAGTACATTTCCTCAAAGTTTGTCTTTACCCTTTTTTTGTCAATATAAGCGCATTTGAGATTGCACTTGGGACAAGTTCTGAGTTACGAAGATGTATAATGGAAATGTTAATTTGTGTTTCTTTGCAGGGAGCGATGCTGTTTGGTAAGCGGCTAGAAGTAAACTTCTCGAAGCATCCAAATATAACACCAGGCACAGACTCCCATGATTATGTAAACTCGAACCTGAACCGCTTCAACCGCAATGCTGCAAAGAACTACCGCTATTGCTGCTCCCCTACAAAGATGATTCACCTGTCGACACTTCCTCAAGACGTGACAGAGGAGGAAGTGGTGAACCATGTGCAAGAACACGGGGCAATAGTGAACACAAAAGTGTTTGAGATGAACGGGAAAAAGCAAGCTCTGGTACAGTTTGAGAGTGAGGAGGAAGCTGCGGAAGCATTGGTGTGCAAGCACGCGACTTCTCTAGGCGGATCAATTATCAGAATCTCCTTTTCCCAGCTACAGACGATTTAGAATCGCTAAAACGCTTCTCTCTCTTTCTCTCTCTCTCCTCTAATAACATTAGGGTTTGGTGAGGATTAATGAATGTATGTTTGCTTTTTAATCAAAACTCCGCTGCTCTTTCGTACTCTTTCTGCTCTCTATTTGTCTTAAACTTGTGTTGGTTTTAATTGTTTGTCTTGATTTTGTGGAATCAACATTTAATGGTAATATAAAGACCATAAGAAAGGAAGTACTAGTAGAGATATCTCAGTAATATTGTATCATTCATCGTTTTGTATGTTTCTCTCTGCAAAGTTGCATTTAGAAGCTACAAAAATAAAAATGTCATGCAAAATTGTACGCACACAAAATTGTGGTTTTGGGGACATATTTTAGTAATTCCTAAACAACAGCCTTTAGACAAGTTCCAAACAACAACAAATGCACTGAAGACAGACAGATGCAGAAAAGGTTTCTAAGTTTGATTGTTGTCTTTTAATGCTTCTGGTTCATTTTCAATAAATGATAAAGAACACAAAAAAACTTAAAAGACTCAAAACTTGAGACGCATAACATTTTTGTCTTCCAAAATAGTAAAAACTAAAAACAAACAACAAAAACAGCAATGGATTGTTTGAAGGATAATATCTCTCTTAGACAAGTAGCAACAGATACCCAACATAAAACTTTCTAAGAAGAAATGTGATCAACACAACGACTCTTACTGCTTGACACGGCCGTAAAACTTGTTCTTCTCCTGGGTAGTCTGGAAGCGACCATGTCCAAAGATTGAGGAAGTGTCGATGAACTTGAGCTTGATCTCCTCCATGGCAAGACGGGATGTCTGAGTGAGCAATGACTGTCTCAGAGTTACAACTCTCTTCTTGGGACCCATGCAGCATCCCTTAATCATCAAGTAGTCATCCTTCACAATACCGTAGTGTGGGAATCCTCCCATTGGGGTGACATCCTTCTCAGTCCTATATCATAACCAAAACATAACTGTCAGCATTGTCTTACAGAAGAAATAAGTGATCATAAACAGACAGAATAAAAGACCAGAATAGAGAAGTTTCTACAAACCTGTCATATTCAGTCATGGCTGAATGTGCCTCAGTACCAACTTTGCCCAACCTGTAAATCTTCTTGTTAAGCTCAGTACGGTGATGGTAACCATTCTGACCAGCCCTAGCAACAGTGTAGGACACTCTGGCAGGATGCCAGGCACCGATACAAGCAACCTTACGTAGACCCCTGTGAGTCTTACGTGGGAGACGAGTAACACCCCAACGGGTAACAACACCTTCGTAACCCTTACCCTTGGTCACACCAATGACATCAATCATTTCATCCTTCTGGAATACAGCTTCAATTGGGATCTGCTTCTCAAAGAAACTGTAGGCAAAGTCAACCTTCTGGGCAATGGTACCACCATTGATCTGGATCTCCATCATGTGTGCTTTCTTCTGCTTCAATCCCTTCATCTTCCTGATCTGTAGTTAGAGATAACAAAGAATTTTAAGCAGGAACATAGTGCAGAAGATGTGAACATCAACAAAACATTCAATGAACAATTATTACCTGAGTGTGGGCTAAAACACGGATGACAGTAGCGTACTTCTTCATCTTCTCAAGCTGGGTCTGAATGCTCTTCTTACCATCTTCAGTTTCATACTGCTTGGCGTATCCAGTGAAAGCCTTCTTCTTAGACTTGGCCCAGTTCTTGTAGAACCTTCTCCTGACCTCCTCACTCAGGTGCTGTGCCCAGACAGTGTTCAAAGACCTCAAACCTCTTGGGGTCTTCACATAGGCAACAACTCCAACAACAACCATAGCGGGTGTCTCAATGATGGTAACAGCCTCACAGGTCTCCTTCTTGTGAAGCTCTACACAACAATAAAAGAAAAACACAAAGTTCAAGACTTTAATACGAAGAAGCTCACTAAAGATGCATCTGAATAAGGATGAACACAGATAATACTTACTGGATCCTGGTTTCTCGACTTCTCTGACAATGTGAGTCATACCAGCCTTGTAACCCATGAAAGCTGTGAACTTGCAGGGCTTGGTTTGGTCATCCTTAGGGAAAGCCTTCACTGATATCCCAGCCAATAAATAGAGTGTAAGCAAAACAAAACACAAAATGAATCTACAGAAACAGAAAGTTCAAATGAATCAAAAAATCAAACCTTTTCCTCTGTGACGGTTGGCTCTCTTCCTGGGAAGGAAACCAAGAGAACCGTGTCTGGGGTGCTCAAACTTCCTGTGAGACATTTTTCTCCTTCTACCCTCACATCCATAAAACAACACCATCATCAGATCAAGAAAAAAAGCTTCTATCTATATTATGATGAAATGATTGCTTCAGTACCACACTCAAACACAGAGATTCAAGAGTGATAAAGAGTAATACTCCTAAATTCGCTAAACTAGAGAGAACCGTTAAGCTAGATATACATTTTCTGGTGACTTCACGCTAGTGGAAGTGAAAAATGGAGGAGAGTAAGACAAACCTTGTGGCCTCCGGCTGCTATGCTCCAACGATGAGGACTGCAAGAGAGAAATGATCTTCAAAACCCTAGTTCCAATTTATAGTAAGACCATCTAGGTTTTATGAGACTCTCAAATGTGGGCTGAATTAAGCTAATGGGCCTAAACCCAAATAAGAGTTTTTTAAACTTAGATTTTTAATTGGTAAACTTTCTTGCCTGATTCCAATTATAATAATAAAAATTAGATAAAAAAGTTTTATTTTAAAATTTTTGTATTGTACATAGATGAATGGTTTGAATAGAAGACATTTCATATGAATATAGTATCTAGAAACAGTAATTATAATGGATTAGTTCAATGATATTTTATTTTTATTTTTTTTAATAGTTATAATGTGTTTATGATATTATAAAGAACTATAGATGAAACACTTTTCAAAAACAAAAAAAAAATGATAAAAATAACATATTAATACGGTTACTTTACGAGTAGTTTTTTTTTTAACTAATGAATTAAAGCAAAGGGAAAATCGAGAGTATTACAAACGAAAACAAAACAAAATGAAACATACCAATTAAAGGTAGGATTAGCAAACTAAATTCCTCCCGTAAACTCAGTTTCTTCTGCAACGTTCCTCCTCAATTCTCTCATGTAGCCACGCCGGTCCGCCCCTAGCCAGATAGGAGGTGAGCCGTCCATCCCTTGTAACACTACGAGCAATATCCATGACCAAAAAATTGGCTTTACGAGTAGTTTATTAAATGATTAATTTGTAATTACTCTTCCAATTTCATTGGTGTCAACACTCTAAATTGGGAGTGTGTGTGATTGTGAATAGTAGACAACAAAAATATTTGTTAAACGAAAATAGAGATTTATTGGTTTTATTTAAGTGACAGATGTCTAAAACTAAAAATGAAACTGTTACGTAAGGGAATAAATTATGACTTTAGGTAACACCTGGATCTTTTTTTCTTATTCTGTAATGTAGAATCATACGCTAATTACAAGACTTTGATCACAAATTGTATATTCACAACATTCGAAGACAAAGAAGGCAAGAATATCGGATTCAAGTTGTATTAGAAGTGATAAACTCGCAAATTGAATACAAAGAGATACAAAGCCTTGATATGAATTAACCATACGAGGGGTAGTTGTATTGGTCATACTCGGTCCATGGTTGTGTGAAAAAGTGGTTTTCCTCCTCTCTTGGCTGCAACATGCCTATTAATGGTGGTTGCTGCTCCGTATATCTTGATTAAGAATACTGCAGTAGCAAACGAATACGTCGAATATGTTGTTGGTATGCTCGCATGAGAGAGGAAAGCAAGTCTATCGACAATATAGCGATGGCGGCGCTCAGCAATGCCATTGTGTTCAAGAGTGTGCAAAGGTGTTGTTAAATGCATGATGCCGTGTATACCAAGAAAATGTTTGAGAGCAATGTACTCTCCACCATTGTCAGAGTATAAAGTGGTGATGGTAGTCTTGAAGCGGTTTTCAACCAGAGATTTGAAAAAATGAAAAACTTGAGCGACTTGGGACTTTGTTTTCAACGGATACAGCCATGTGTACCG
This sequence comes from Camelina sativa, assembly GCF_000633955.1. Lineage (NCBI taxonomy): Eukaryota > Viridiplantae > Streptophyta > Magnoliopsida > Brassicales > Brassicaceae > Camelina > Camelina sativa. The sequence goes on along the minus strand of NC_025698.1, from coordinate 21,527,316 downwards.
GGTGAAGTGGTCAACAAAAATGACATAGTATTTATAACCATAAACCGTTAGAACCGGTGATGTCCAGACTTCAGAGAAGATAATATCAAGAGGTGCTTTTGAGCAAGAGTAGAGGAAAAGAAAGGCAATTCGTGACTTTTATTACTAGAGAAAAAATTAATTATATATCCATAGGATGATGATAAACTTGGACATTGTTCCAAGTATGTTAGAGGAGGTTGCATTGAGTTCTCCAAGAAGTGAGAATCTGGTTGAATCGTGTGAGTTCCTACATTTTCGGGGAAATTAAGCTTCGCTTTGCTGCCTCTAAAGCGGAGGGCCGCAGCATCATACGCTCTTGCAGCAGCCTCGGCTGTTTCGAAGGTGCCAAGCCAAACACGCATCGCCTTGTGTGGGTCTCGAATCTCTGCCGCCCATTTTCCCCATGGTCGTTGCCTCACTCCTCTATATCTCTTTGGCTTCTCCATAGACGTTGAGCTTTCACATTCTTCTGTCATTGTTTCACTGGTTAGTAGTGCACACAATGGCTATATTTTTTTTCAAGTTTAGTAAAGCACACATACCAGCTGAACCGGTAACCAATGGTTGAGGAGGCAAAGTAAACTCTTCTCTTGCTATTGTGTGACCCGTTGTCCACCTGGCTGAAGCTGAGGGTTCGGCTTCCCCGGAGACAACATCAGTCAGCACAGACACCATAGCCGAGATAGCAGTAGTAGACAAGTTGTAACCTGGCGGATAATATTCTGGCTCGTTCATGATTCTTGTTATTTCTTCGGCATTGTAGTAATATTGGCCTTTGCCGGTTTCCTCGTTGGGATCAAGTTGGTTCGCCAGTGTTGTGTTTGCTCGAATTGTGTTGTTAGTATCGTTTTTTGAGTAGAGATGATTGTTAGTAAGATATGTAAAACCATTGGAAAGAGGCTTATATAGTCCATAGTCTCTGGCCAATCCAACATGTCTTTCTCTAGCAGTCATACAAATAGTGACATGTGGGAGAAATAGACAGACCCAACGATTTCCTAACCAACTTGAATTATAGACCTTCATGAGTCGACACGTCGATTGATTTAGCTACACTAATATTATAATGTTACAAATATTTATTTGGTTTTACTAAATAAAGGATTTTTCTTTTCTTGGTCAACCAGTTGAAGATATATATATTTTGAAATGCACATGTTGAATGTCTAAAAAAACGTGAGTTCACACGAATGGCCTAGGAATCAAGAGTACAACCCAAAAGGATTCGTCGGTGATTTCTTTAGATTAGTTGAATATGATGAGTTCATGTCCGATTTGAGTTATTGCATATCTTTCTCACTACACTTGTTGTAACTGCCGACATCATTTTACTTCAATCATATCTTATCTATCGAGCTCAATATGAACAAAGTTCCAAAACTATACCAAGTCACAAGTCACAACAATCCTTTCTTATCAGTAGATTCATCGCACTATGGAATTTTATCTAACATTATATATCAAACAAGAACCGTCCAAAAGTGTTTTTGAAATATATTATTAGTTGTGACCAGCCGTTGTGTTAATTCTAGCACAGTATCCATATTTTTACTTTAGCGATTTTATTTTTAATATGACTAAAAAAAAGGTTTTTCCTACGCTACAAAACCCTAAGCTTTAAACTCTAAAACCCTAAAAACTTTAAAACTTTAAAATCGGTTGTTATGAGATTTAGGGCTACTTAAATTGTTTGAAAATTAAACCGATTATACAATGTTTAAATCTGATTGTTATTGTTGATTGATTGGTTGAATTCAATTGCATGAGAACCTTAGAACTAAAACCTAAATTCGAAAGTCATAAAGAGAATATTAAACTGATTGTTCTAGGTTGTTAGAATCCGATTTTGGTGTTTGTTTGCTTAAAATCAAACCCTAAATCTAAGAACTTTAAATCGGAATTGATTATATGTTTTGCATGAAAGATCAAAACAAAATTAGGATAAATTCCAAATTAATTCTAGACATTATCCTATAATCTTAGAAAATATTTCTTAAAACTTTGTCCTAATCCTAATTTAAGAAAAAGGAAATTTTATAGGAAAAGGAAAACCTTAGTAAAAGGAAAAACTTAATAAAAGGAAATTATTGCATGCTAGATCTTATGTTTATCTAGGACTGTTCTCATGCATAATATAGGCCACAAAATTATGTAATAAAACAAGACACTATCTACTAAAATAATCGGCATGTTTCGGTCTTAAATACCGCATGTCCCAAACGAAAATAAATTCATGGTTTGGTCTCAAATACCGCATGGCCTACACTAAAACAATTGACATGGTTCGGTCTTAAATACCGCATGGCCTAAAAATAAAATAATTGCATGGTTCGGTCTCAAATACTGCATGACAATAATCGGGTGCATGTTTTGTATTTTATAATGGGCATTAGATACTAAGATCAACCTGAAATCAAAGGACCTATGCAAATGCATTGAGGATGATAACGATTGCACTGAAAGAAGTAAATATAAGGCGATATTACATATACGCCATCATCTTGCTGAGAGTTTCAAGAACCAGTACCTTACGATAGAGAATCCTCTTGAGCTTTGGACAGAGTTGAAAAACAGATATGGACACCAAAAGATGGTGCTCCTACCAAAGGCTCAATTTGATTGGAAAAACTTAAGGATCCAAGATTTTAAAACCGTGGATGAGTATAACTCAGAGCTATTTAAGATAGTCTCAATCCTTAAGTTATGTGGTAAGGAGGTTACTGAGGAAGACTTGCTAGAGAAGACATTCTCAACCTTTCACACCAATAACATACTGCTTCAGCAATAGTATCGTGAAAAGGGTTTCAGAACTTATGCAAGTCTCATCTCTTGTTTGCTGCTTGCTGAGCAAAACAATTGAGTTGTTGCTAATGAACAGTGCAATGAGACCTCCTGGTTCTGCCCATTACCGGAAGCCCACAAAGTCGATTTGACATGGCAAAGAAAAATCCTAAAGAGCCTAAAGAGCCAAAAGAGACTAAAGAGTCTAACTATGTCCACAGGGACAAGTGTGGCCGTGGCCATGGGAGAAGTGGACGTGGTCGTCCTGGTCGTGGGACCTATCAATGACACAATTTTGGTGGTCAAGGCCGTGGAAACTGATTCGGCTTCGGTCGTGGTCGGGGTAGAGGCCGCAGGCAATTTAAATCGCAACATAAGACCAAGTCCACTTGCCATAGGTGTGGTATGGAAAATCATTGGGTAAAGACATGCAGAACTCCTAAGCACCTTGTTGATCTCTATTAAGAGAGTTTGAAAAAGAATCCAGAAACTAACCTGGTTCATCTCGATGGGGAAGAAGATTTCAACCATGAGAATGATGACCAATTGGATTATAAGACTTCAGATTGTCTAGGAGAGGATAATTAAATTTAAAATTGTCTTGGTTTAATTTCTATGTTTTATGCTTTGAATTTTATTGAATTATGAGTTTAGTTTAAATTCAATTATATTATTACCTTTAAATATGCATTTGTTATGTTTTTATGGCTAAAACATAATTCTTGTCCATATTAAGAATGGTTGAGGACAAGAATATGATTGTGGTGGATAGTGGATCAAGCCACACAATTTTGAATGATAAGAGATATTTTGCATAATCTCATTTTGAAAAATGCCAATATTAGCCCAATAGCGGGTATAGCAAGTTTTATTGAAGGCTACGGCCAGACACACATCTTGAACTAAGTGATTCCTATATTCACCCAGCTCAAAAGGAGCTTATTGAGTTTTAAAGACATTCGTTTGAATGGTTTACATGTTGAAACTAAGGGTAAAGGAAACCAAGAGTTCCTATACATTATTGAAATCACCCAAGGATCTAAGAAAATCCTAAGAGACTATACCCGCATTATTTACTGGTTTTTACCATGCTAAGGTTAATATGATAGAGTCTAAATTGGCAATGAACAAAAGGTTCAATGAACAATTCACTTTATGGCATGACCGGATTGGCCATCCGGGTTCTAACATGATGCGTAAGCTAATTATAAATTCAAATGGGCACACTCTTAAAAAGAGAAGAGTTATCCCTAAAATCTCACGTGTGTAGCATGTACACAAGGGAAACTCATTATAAGACCATCACCAGGAAAAGTAATTAAAGAGATTTTCCACTTAAGACTATACGTTTAGATAATGCTGGTGAATTTACATCCCAAGCGTTTAATGAATATTGTATGTTCATGGGGGGAAGTGTGGAACACCTTGTGGCACATGTTTATACACAAAATAGATTAGTTGAATCCTTCATTAAACAGATCCAATTGATTTCTCGACCATTACTCCTAAGGTCGAAGCTTCCTGTGTCGGCTTGGGGACACGCAGTAATACATGCAACAGAGTTTATACGCATCAGGCCATCTAGTGAGAATAAATATTCGCCATCCCAATTACTAACGGGTCGTGAGCCAGACATATCCCATCTAAAGATATTCGGGTGTGCCGTATATGTACCGATTGTACCATCACAGAGAATAAAGATGGGACCTCAAAGGAGGATGGGAATATATGTTGGATATGATTCTCCCACCATTATTAAGTATCTTGAGCCAACTACGGGTGATTTATTTAAGGCTAGATACGCGGATTGTCAGTTTGCTGAATCCGAATTTCCTATGTTGGGTGGAGAGAATAACAAGATGGTTAAAGAAATATCATGGAATCAAACATCCATAAATTGGAAAGATCCTCGGACTCTAGCCTGTGATGCAAAGGTCCAAAAGATTATACATTTGCAAAAGCTAGCTATTCAATTGCCAGATTCCTTTGCTGACCCAAAGAGAGTAACAAAATCGTACATACCAGCCAGCTTGTAATACACTAGTACGTATCGATGTTCAGAAGGAACACAATAATCAAGTTGCTACAAAGTCTAAAGCCCGTTTGAAACGAGGTAGACCATTAGGTTCCAAAGATAAGAACTCTCGGAAAACTAAGAAAGGTGCAAATCAATCCGGGGTTAAGGAAATAATAGACATGGCCGCGGCAAATCCTAAGGTACCGAATGAGGTTTGGGACGCTGAACCTCAAGGACCTGAAGGTATTGATAATAATGAGATCTCAATCAATTATATCATGTCTGGAATACAATGGAACCGTAAGAATGTCGACATTGATGACTTATTTGCATACAAGGTAGCACTTGAGATAAATGAGGATCATGAACCCACGTCTATATTAGAGTCCACTCAAATTAAAGATTAGTTAAAATGGAAAGAAGCCATTGACGTGGAGTTAAACTCTTTAAAGAAAAGGAATGTGTTTGGTCTGATCTTAAGGACACCATTCTATATAAAGCCAGTAGGACATAAGTGGGTCTTTGTAAGAAAGATAAATGAGAGTAATGAAATCGTGAGATATAAAGCACGGCTTGTAGCACAAGGATTCTCTCAAAGACCAGGAATAGATTATGAGGAGACATACTCCCTTGTGATGGATGCAACGACTTTTAGATATTTGCTAAGTCTGGCTATAAGAGAAAAACTGGATTTGCGGTTAATGGATGTTGTAACCGCATATTTAGTGTTTAAAAGTTTTAGGTTTTCTAAAAGGCCACAATTTATTTTTAAAGGCATTTTATATTTTTGGTTAAAAAAGGCCTTTTACATATATATATATATATATATTATTTAATAGATTTCTAAGTAAAAAGGTTTTCAAAATTTTAGATCTTAAACTTTCGCTTACGCAGCTTCTCCTGTGAGTCGAACTGATCCTAAACCAAGTACATCGGTGCGATTTATTATAGTTAAGTTAACATGACCATATTAGCTAAATGAGTTGACGAATCTTATCATAGATGGTAGTAAACGACATTGTTTCTTTATCATATTTCAGCTTATATAAAACTTAACTTACGACATCAAGTATTAGACTACTCAATTCGACAATACACGATTTGTTTTTTCTCCAAGAATATGTAATTATGCTGCGCATTATTTAGCAAAGTTTGGTTGTACTAATTGTAATTTTTATTCAAATTGTTTTTCTTCACTGTCTTGGCTTTCCAAGCAATTGTATAACGATTATTTTCAATCATTAATATATATCATTTTTGCTGAAAAAATAAAAATAAAACTTAACTGGATACATATATTTGTATGTCATGTAATGTATCTTATCACGTTATTAATACACTTAATTAAGATTATGAATTTATGACTAATGTAAAATCTGATATATGCTTCTTCTTTTCTTTTTTTTTACATCGATATATGCATCTTTTTAATGCAACGTCATCCTTCCTTTTTTTTTTTTTTTTTTTTTTTTAT
>NC_025698.1:21503020-21520815 GCF_000633955.1 Camelina sativa | reverse complement strand
TTTTTTTTTTTTTTTTTTTTTTTTATGAAAATGGTGTAAAACCCTGTACATATAATATTGAGATAACAATGTATGGTCGAGTGTCATAAAAATCATTTAATTTTAGTCATTTTAATTTTTCATTGTTGACAACATGACTTTTTTATTTTTGTTAAAGCAATATATAAAGTTTTTACAAAGTAACTTCATCATTATTGCAAAATAAAACTGATGGTCCGGTCACACAATTTAAAAATATAGCTTTAACAATTCATTGTTAAATACACATTAATGTTTTTGTTCCCTTTTTAGAATAAAATTTACAGAAATCTAAATATTTTTGAACTTCACATATATTGTTAATACAAAATTTTCATATATATATATATATATATATATATTGTATATAATAGGAGAGTCCTCTCTCCATCAAGCCTATCCACCTAAGCATCACTACTTTTTTTACATTAAAATAATCATTTAGTGAATATTTATGTTACTTACAAATTATAATTAATACAAGTTTAAATATATATAACAACGAATTATGTAAAATAAATAAAATATTAAAATAGTAAAACTACTATTATTATTTTTCACCTTAAAGTAAAATTAAAATATTCATTTAGTGCATACTTACGTTAATTATAATTAATAGAATCTTTAAATAAATAAAAATGAATTAAGTAAAATAATGAAACATTAAAATATTAAAAAACACTTTAATTTTTTTTAGTAATAATATAATTTAATCTTTAAAATAAAAATTAAAAAATCATCATACTTTAAATTTTAAATGTGTTAATGAGTTTTGAAAGAGAAGTAAATTTAACTGCATAGTAAAATTTATGTAATTTGTATTTATAAAGATTTAAACAGGAAAAATTAAATTTAAAGGTTAACATTACTAGATAACAATTTTTCTTATTAAATTTCACTTTAAGAAAAGTAAAATTAAACTAAATTCAACTTAAATTTATGTTTAAGACGAATATATTTTAAGGGTCACATCTTATCTTCTGAATTTCTGTAATAAAAATTTGAAAATTTTAAAAAATTATCATCCATGTTATAAAAAAAAAATCAGTGATCATATTACTCATAAGTTCTACAACAAAATATACAAAAAAAAAAGAAATGTACGCCGCTAAAAAAATGATTATTGTGTAACATATCTCAAGAGAAATAGCTATTTTTAAGTGGAACTACAATTTTATAACATGAGAAAAAAGAAAAAAAAATTGATGTTTCATAAATTAAATCAAATACTATTAACCCAAAAAATTGAGTACTATAAGATAGTAGTTAAAGAGAAAATAATTATGATATGTCTTGAAAATTAATTTACATCACACTATTATATGTGAGCCTGTAGAAAGTGAAAAGAAAGTAGATGTAAAGTGGCAACGAGTGCATCGTTGAAATTTATGAAATAATTGGTAAAAAATGTTTAAAAATAAATTACTAAAGCTTGAAAAGATAATCCATATGACTAGTGTATATTAAAAGTAGATGTAGTATATACTGAATGAGATTGGTTTGCGTAGTTTTTATATCTAGTAGCGTTGTCACTTACTGGTAGAATTTTTTGGTAGCTTAAGGGCTGAATGAAGTTTGAATGACCTAAGTGGTATACGTTATGATCTATATTGCAGAAAACTGATAGAGATTCCTTTGAGGAAAAAGTGTTAAATTTTTTTTTTTTTTTTTGTGTGTTAAAAATATTTACTTTTATTTAAGAATATTTTCATCAAAAAAGTGGGAAAAAATCCTATAAATAAAAATTTGTTTTCTAAATTTACCCTCAACTTAGTAAAATAAAGATCAGCAGTATAAAATCAAGTTTTAATGAAATATAAATTTTACGTATTTCAAAAAGTTTTACGATCACATTCAATATTGTTTTAATAATTATTTTTTCGCTAATAATTTATTAATTTTTAAATTACACATAAAATTAGATTTACGTCGCTAAAAATTTCAGTATAATTATTTATCATAATTTAAAAAACTTAAAAGCTACAACCGAGTGTTAATATTGGAGTTAAATTAGATTTGGTGAAGTTAATTTTGTATTTTTTAAATGAGTTCAGTGTTAAAAAACTTGAAAAAATGATAATTGAACGGCGTTGATTTTGTCTGTTAGAGATAGATGACGTGTTGCACTTACAATCGTTGGATCTTATGATCAAAAGTATGGCTTACGTAAAGGTCATTCCTCGAGAGTGGACTAAGACCCAAAAGATCCGCTAAAGGTCAAAGTCAAAATTATAAACCAGACGGACCAATTCCAACCGCCTCTCGCCGGAGAAAATGGCGGAAGACAAAGAAGCTACGACGAGTTCGCTTAGTCAAGGCCTCACTCCTCACCAAGACCCCGAAGATGCTCCCAAGTCTCCTCCCAACTCTCCTAATTCTTCTACTCGCAAGGTACTACTGTTCGTTCTCTTCCGCGAGACCTCTCCCGATTTTGTCGACGCCCAATGTTTCTATTGCTCACTCGTTACTTCGATTTTGCTGCTCCTCTTGAAGCTAATCTTATATATGTCACTGATGATGATTTTAGTTGAAAAAAATTTGAAGATCGTTGCGAAATAATGACCGGCTGCGATGTGATTTTTTTTGGATAAATCCTCTAAAATTGACGTTTCTTGATAGCAATCTAACTATCTTATTGTCAATTTTGTGATTTCGTTGAGAAATTTGTAGGGTTCTTCTAGTGGTTGAAATTGACATTTATAAGTGTGAGATCCTTGTTGACCAACAAANAAAAAAAAAAAAAAAAAAAAAAAAAATAAGTGTGAGATCCTTAGGGAGGTTAAGCTGATTACTCTTATCTGTTTGTGCTTTACACATGAAGACTTTTCTAATTTGCTTGTGTTCTCTTTTGTATGTGAACGAACAGGCTTGCTATGGGGTTCTACAGAGTTGGGTGTCCAAGAAGTTTATGACTGGATTGTAAATCATTCTTTACTTACCACAGATTTTGTTTTCTCATAGTAACATCTTACAGTCACTCCAACTGTGTTTTTATATTGGGTGTGTGTGGCAGTGTCGTCCTCTTTCCTGTTGCTGTTACATTCCTCATCACTTGGTGGTTTATCCAGTTCGTTGATGGTTTCTTCAGTCCGATTTACGAGAACCTTGGTGTTGACATTTTTGGTAAGACTGAAAACAGCTTATTATGTATGATTACTCTGCCTTAGGGGACTGCGTTCAACTTTTCTCTGACATTTACGGTAATGTTATGTTCTTTATTGAAGCTGGAAAACAGAGAATATTTTTTGATGTAGAAAGATCGTATACGTTATATATAGTCTTAAGATATCGAAGAAGATTAGGAGGATTATATATAAGCTGGGTGTACTTCTATAGTTTTACTGAGCATTTCATTTAATCTCTCTTAAGTTTTCTTAAAGTTTAAGACTTAAAATATCAGACAATAATATCTATTCTATCTTGTAATTTGTTCTCGTCTGTTGCAGGACTTGGGTTCATTACATCTGTACTTTTCACTTTCTTTGTTGGAATATTTGCTTCTTCGTGGCTGGGTTCTACGGTTTTCTGGCTCGGGGAGCAGTTTATAAGGCGCATGCCCTTTGTGAAGCACATATATTCAGCTTCTAAACAAATTAGTACTGCAATTTCACCTGGTAAATATGTATATTATAAACATATGTATGTAGGCTGTTTTTATCTCGACACTAGTTAGGTTTCTCTCGTATCCAAATATCTCTGGTCAGTTCGTCCACTTTTCTCCAAATCTGTGCAAGAAAAAACGTAAAGATGCTCCTCTTTTTTTCGTCTAGCAAAAATGCAAGCCTGTGTTCATGTGGTTTATGGCACAATGATTTGAATGCACAAGTAATTGTATGCTGCTATGTAGTCTGCCTTTCTGGTATCCTTTGATAACCTTTGATTTTTTGTTCCAGACCAGAATACTACCGCCTTTAAAGAGGTAGCAATCATCCGTCATCCACGTATTGGTGAATACGCATTTGGATTTATCACATCATCGGTGACACTTCAGGTTAGTTATTCAGCAAAAAAAAAAATGGTGAAACCCAAGTAAGCAAAATCACCTGAGGAACATTAAGCAGCATCGAGATGGTTTACTGGGCTTTTTTTTTGGTAACAGACGGACCGCGGAGAAGAGGAGTTGTGTAGTGTGTATGTGCCAACAAATCATCTGTACATAGGAGACGTATTTCTGGTGAGTAGCGAAGAAATCATAAGGCCAAACTTATCAATCCGAGAAGGAATAGGTCAGTCTTGAGCTGTTTACGTTTCATCTTCTGAATACATACTTTTTTTTTGTTATAAGAAAGATCAGATTTATAGTGCTGTTTTGATGGAACAGAGATCATAGTATCTGTTGGGATGACGATGCCGCAAGTGATATCTCATGTAGACAGGACAACGAGTAGAACTCCTCACCAACACAGTCTTAGGATTCCCCTCAACAGACTTTAGGTAATAGCCGCGTATGGCCTCTCGACCTTGTAAAGATATACTTTACGTGTTGTGCTCATTCTGGAGTTATTATAAATTTCAAATTAATATTACATACTTTAAAACAAACATGTATGGATTTACCATTCAAATTCCATCCCATATATCCTAGTTGCACTTCTTTTTTTGCTAATTTTATAGCAGATGTGTGCTCGGTGACATCAAAGAATATTGGCTAGGAAGGGGTTTGAACCGGTAAGAGAGTTGACAGTACAGTATTTTAGAAGTAATATAAGAAAAAAATGAAAGAAAGAATGGTAGTACCATTATGTAACTGTTAGAGGGACTCTAATACAAATAAATGGTCTCTAATACAATACATTAGTCTTAATTGATAAAATTATAACTACCATAGTTGTTTAGAGAAAATGAATAAGGGCATTTCCAATGGTTACCCTCTCATATGTCTCCTCAAGATGATGTAATAACAATTATATTCTCTTTTAGTTATCTATTATTCATTTTTAATAACAATTTTCATTTCTAAATTTGCAAATTTTATCCACTTATGTTACTTTTAAGGAATCCTATTAACGTTGCTACACAACACGATCGCGTACCAAACTCTCAGTGAGATGGCAACTGGCAAGTGAGTGATAATATATGATCATATAGTCTTTCATTCTGTACCCTCTAGACATAAGAAATTGTTGCCTGAAATGCCAAACAGCAATATGTTGGTAAGTTGATCGGAGTGGAGTGAAGAGATACCATCGATGTGGTGGTTAATTTCACTCAAGATTTTATCTTAGAAACAACAAGAAAGTTGGAACGAAAATATGAAGCTGGGTTTTGGGTTTGTCACAAACGAACATTAAGCAAGTAAATAGCATAAATAAAGCGTAAATCACATGTAGTAATGAATAGAAACTAGAAGTTGGACATTTTGGGGATGTGTTGAAAAGAGTTTGGTTTTTCTTTAAATCTCTTGTTATTGAACATGAAATTTATGTAAAATCATATACAATCTTTTGCTGTTCAATCAGCTCCACCTTATAGAAAATGAGAGCCTTTGGGAAAAATAACCTTTTTTCAGACTGTTAGTGCTATAAAAATATTTACATTTTTATTTTTTTTATTTTTTTTTTGTGGTGTTTTATTATAAGAAGGTGCTATTTTTTTTTTTAGGTCTTTTCATAATTTTTTAATCGGCTTTTTGAGGTATAATTTTTGAATTATTAGCAATTTTAAATAGTATCTAGATTTTTTTTGTTTGTATGTAAAATATTCCAGAAAGAAGAAGCATTAGGCCGAGCTATATTCATTCAATCATTACTTTATAATATTTTATATCAAATGTATAGTTATGTAAGATGTCATATTTTTTTTAAAAATAGAGTTTTTATAAAATGATTTTAAGAGACTTCTTTAGTCTTTACTCACATTTTTAGAAAGGTGTATTATTAGATGAAAGATTTTAGAAGAGTTTGGTAGATTTTAATAGTGTTTTCCTTAAGTCTGCCAGTTGGATACGTGTGAAAGATGATGATTGGTTAGGACACTAGGCACTTATCGTGAAATCCCCAAGGCATGTGGGAGCCTCATGATCCATCTTTTTAATAAAGTCTTATATTAGCTGTAATATTCCTATTAATTTAATTTCACGACCTTCATAATTTATTTCAGCTATTTTAGTGTATCTCTTTTTTTTAATCCTGTTTCGAGGAAAGGCTCAGTTTCTTTCCTCCCAAGACAAAGCAAAAGCCCTTAATTACATAAACTTCACCTAAAGCAAAAACATTTTAGCTTAACATCTGATCTGCGACCGAAACATATTGGTGATTAAATAGAACGTTCTGTTAATTAAAGATAGTTTTTCGTATTGTCTTACACTTTGTTAAAAGAGCTTTAAAATGGTGGAATGAATAAAGTCATTGTCACTTGATGGCAAAAACAAACGTTTATCTTATAACATTGACCCACAATACTAACCCTTCAACATTAAACTTAAACAAATGTATATCAATTTCCCAAAAAAGATGGAAAAATAATAAAGATCTAGATGAAATCCTATTGGCTTTCACTCCCAAATGAAAAATAAAATAAAAAATGTGGAACCTCTTCAATACTTTGTTGGAATGCAGAATAAGAAGAGATCAGCTTTAAAGAATAAATGTGAATTCCGAAGTACTCATACGTGAGAAGGACGCTATCTTCTATGTGGATCATCAGCAGCATTAATACTAATGAAGATACTGAGATGGTGGCGATGTATTCATGTAGTGAGGAGAATGACTCGTGGACTTAAGGTAATGGATCAAGTTCATAAAGACTTGGATCTCGCAGGCGATCCTTAAAGCACCGTCGTATGAGTGACCAAACTCTTCTTCGGATAACCGGAGGAGATTTTCAAACAATGGATGGGTCAACAAATCAGCATCCATCTCTAACTTGCATTGCGTATCTCTGTCGTTTCCGACGTAGACTCGGACTCGTCCTTCTTCCGGTAATGTCTCTCTTTGGGAGAAGCTCTTGGCTCCGCAACATAGTAGCTTCTTCACCACGCATTTCATCTTCTTTTTGTTTTGAGTTCGAATAATTTGTCTTTTGAGGTTTTTGAAGTTGTGAGGCTTTGTAATGTTTATGGAGAAACTGGTGGTGATATTTATAAGACTTTAGAGTTTAAGAAGTGAAGAGGAAGGAAGGTCAGGGGAAGGAGACAATGTAAAGCCGCGGAGAATTGGTTCATTTGTAGGGCCAAGTTTAAAACCCTTAATCGTATGTCCTTAACCTCATATTTGATTATTAGCTATATTGTTTCTTCTCAATAGTAAAACTTCTATTGTTGCCAAAAACGAAAAAAAAAAAATTAAATCACCCAAAGGCATAAATTAATCAAGGTGATTTGCATTTTTACCACCCGATTAGCCTTCTCAATGCATGTGACACATGACACCATTTTGAATGGTCAAATTGAGCGATTTAGTAATTTTTTTGTGTTGGAGAAAAATCAATCTCTTACCTAAAACCTACATGACAGTTCATTCTTAAGTAAAAACTACTAAGCCACTGCCATTTGATTTATGTATCGTAATATCATATTAGAGTTTAAGAACCTAGCTAAAATAATAATCATTAAAATGAATTGTAGCATTACGAGCCATATAACCAAAAAATCCATGAGATATTTCAGATCTCCGACTCTAGTTTTAGGTTCGTATAGATTTAAGGGGTCATATACATGCTAAGACCATTAAGTCTGGTTTGTTTCTTACACCAAACTTACAAAATTATTATTAAAACTCAGAATATGGTGTATCTCTGTTTTATAGCAGTGGAAGGTCAGATAAATACTGTGATAACATTATTTAATCAGTGGATAATTTAGTGGCAAATTTGGCACATAGAGCCACTCAACATGTAATATTTTGATAAACATTGAATCTATCCATGCACATATCTGTTTTATTGCAACAAAAGGTGACAAAATTACTGTGATAACATTATTAAATTTATAACTTGGCCATCAATCTTATAATCGATATAATTAGTAGCAAATTCTGTTGTTGCCATCATTAGCGAAAACGATTGCCATTATTGTCGTTTAGCTACAAAGCCCCAAAAATAAATCATTGCCAAATAGCAATAATTTAGTATTTGGTAACTTTTTTTTGTACGTATAAATCAAACGGTGGCTGTGGCCAATTTAAATTGTCACCGACTTTTCATCTAAACTGAAAACATATTTTCTTGTAGTTACGTAAGTCTGGAAAATGTGTTTCGAAATACTTTCGCTAGATATGTGAAAGTTTTGATGTAATATCTCAAGATTATAATCACATGCCATATCGATACAAATGACATAGAAGCGTTTATCAGTTCATGTAGATGATCACATATGTTATCTATCATAATTATCAAGTCACAGTTGATTAGCTCATCAGTTAAGCATCCTACGCGCATGCAACCATTATTGGCCGTAGCTATCGATCTAACTTGTATGTCGCGGACGTTTGTTTAATAAAATTTTAGATATGTTTATTGAACATTTTCTTAAGTTCAAACTTCTAACCTTTGTTCTAATGAATTATATGGTCATATATATATATATATTGTTACGATTTTTTTTTTTTTTTTTACATGTTTGTGATGCATGTATATTACATGTTTGTGATTTTATTTTGATGATTAGAAAACGTATATTTCCGAGCTGTATAACAAAAGCCAAGTATATAAATATGGAGCCGACGAATTTGGTTTTCGATGTACGAACATTTCTTCCTCATATACCAAATATTTGCCAATTAATAAAGTATTTTCTTAAACAAAAATAAATATATAAAAGTTACTACAGTAAAACCTCTATAAATTAATAATGTTGGGACTAAGACATTTTATTAATTTATTGTGATATTAATTTATCTATAAATTAATAATTATTATTTTATAGTATAAATTAATAATTATTATTTTATAGTGTAAATTAATAATTATTAATTTATAATGTAAATTAATAATTATTAATTTATAGATATATTTTTAATTGTTTATTTTTTAAAAAATTATGAATTGGAACAACTATAGCAAAATAAGATTAAACTTTCGGATGTTATAAATTTTATGGTTTAGGAATTGAACTTGTAATATTTAGAAAGCACTATTTACAATAAATTACAAATATTATAGACAAATTGACTTATACACATGAGACACATAAATTCAAATCTATGAATAATAATATCAATTCTCCTATTTTAATAATCTGTCAAATTATCAAATTGTAAATGATGCATATCTAAAAATTAAAACTTTAAATTTAATTATTTGTATGACATGTTATAAAATATTTTAGAGATATCATTATAAGTTGAAAATACAACATTACAATNGGAGCCGACGAATTTGGTTTTCGATGTACGAACATTTCTTCCTCATATACCAAATATTTGCCAATTAATAAAGTATTTTCTTAAACAAAAATAAATATATAAAAGTTACTACAGTAAAACCTCTATAAATTAATAATGTTGGGACTAAGACATTTTATTAATTTATTGTGATATTAATTTATCTATAAATTAATAATTATTATTTTATAGTGTAAATTAATAATTATTAATTTATAGATATATTTTTAATTGTTTATTTTTTAAAAAATTATGAATTGGAACAACTATAGCAAAATAAGATTAAACTTTCGGATGTTATAAATTTTATGGTTTAGGAATTGAACTTGTAATATTTAGAAAGCACTATTTACAATAAATTACAAATATTATAGACAAATTGACTTATACACATGAGACACATAAATTCAAATCTATGAATAATAATATCAATTCTCCTATTTTAATAATCTGTCAAATTATCAAATTGTAAATGATGCATATCTAAAAATTAAAACTTTAAATTTAATTATTTGTATGACATGTTATAAAATATTTTAGAGATATCATTATAGGTTGAAAATACAACATTACAATTGTTCTATAGAATTGAGCTTTAGGAGAAACATACACTATTATATCAGTATATATATATATATATATATAATTTTACATAATTATTAATTTATGATATTATTGGGACCATATTTTATAAGGAGATTTCGAAAAAATTATTATCTTATTATCTTATCGAATATTGTTAATTTTTACACTGGCCCGACTTGGGACCAGCAAAATTTATTTATTTATAGTGTTTATTAATTTATAAAGTATTAATTTATAGAGGTTTTACTGTACTATTATCTTCCGGCTTAAATGTCTCTGAGATATATATATATATATATATATATATATATACATCTAAGTGCATATTTTAGTAATGACTAATGACATAACCTTTACTTTTAACAGAAATAAAAACTTTTCAACATCTGATTCTTTCTTTTTCTTTTCACTAGTATTTAAAAATCTAGAAGAGATACATATTTATAAATAAATTATTTTCTTTATACTTAGATAAACACTTCTAATCTTTTCCAAGATGCATGAAATATATTCATTTCTAAAGAAACAACATAAAATGATTAATTATTTCTATTATTCAGTATTATTCTATTGACTGTGTAGATAACGAAATAATGCACATAATTTGATTGTGAAATCTGCAAGCATATGCTGATAGGATTATTACTCTCACAATATACAGTAAAACTTTTGTGAATTAACAACGTCGAAATTATGATATTTTATTAATTTATAGAATGATTAATTTATTTTTATAAAAATTGAATTAAAAAATATTTTGAGAACATAAAAATATATCTATTTATCGAATAAAGATTTATAGAAATTATACTGTGTATATAATTTTTGATGATATTGACTAATATATTGACGTAGTGGTTAAGCCCTGAATGATCAGAAACGTAAACACTTTCTAAAATTTAAATGAATTGACTATTTTGAGAGAAAGACAATGGTGTGGCATCATAATCTTCATTGCTTGATCCTTCCCTCAAATCAAAGTCAAGACGACTAAAAGCAACAAAGTGTAAAGGTGTTGTTGGATAAGGAAGTCAAGGTGGAACCGCGTCTAAAACATTATTCTTCATTGAATATGTATTGTTTTCATTGCGTTCAAACTACATATAATTGATATTATGGCATTTACAATTGTTTAGTCTTCGTTGCAACCTTAAAAATACAGTTTGCATTAAATGGAATAGCGAGCCGGTGTCAGAAACCAATCACCGGTCCCATGTGCTTCTATGCCGATTTCAGTTAAATTATAGTTTATGCTTTTGGTTTTTCATTATGTTCAAATTATTAAAATGCTGTAGTTGGACCGCTTACTGTTTTATTTCAATTGAATCCTATTTTTTTTTCTTTTTTTTTTTCAACCAAACATTAATCTAAAAAATAACTCCAAAATTAGTTGCCCAAACCGAAAGATAAGACTTTACAAAAAAAATCTCAGAAAATAAAAAACGCGAAGAACAAGCCAAACAATTCACCCATATATTTGACGTCCGTGGGATCCTTGACAGCTGGAAGGATGGAAAGGATAGTCGAAGAACGTTGAAATCGTCCAAGAGGTTGGAGAAAGCGGGCCATTCATCAAGAGACTGCACCATCGCCACTAATTCTACACAATCCGTCTCGAAGCTCTGACAGTTAACTCCGCCGACAGTAAGGAATCCATCGCCCAAATCAATGCCTGAAGCTCCGAATGTAGAGGGGAAGGACTGCGACGTTGACTCCGTGCTCCCAGTAGTTGCGTGGTATCCTCCCCATTACAAAACCACCAACCCAAACCTACAAAAAGATCTGATGCCTTCCAAGAACCATCAACCTGACAACGGGGGGATGGATCCCCAATCTCCGCAGGCAGGGGATATAGGGCAGCCAAATAGAAAAACTTAGCCTCTTCCCATAACAATTTATCATTGTCCGCCTGATTAATAACCTCGCTTGGTTCTGCCTCACAGCCTTGAAAAACTTTTTTATTCCTATCTTTCCAAATCGACCAAACAATCCATGGTAGGGAAAGACATATACTCGGGGCGTCCGCCTGGGATGACACCCGCCAAAATATAAAGTCTAGATTCGTGTATATGGAACTAGAAGGAAAATCCCCAGAAGTAAAGTCAACGGAAGATAAATCCCAGATCCGACGAGAATGAGAACACTCAAATAGGACGTGATTGATAGTCTCCACCTCCGAATCACATCGTTTACATAGGGTATCGCACCGAACCCCCCCAATGGATCCTATTTTTTTTTCGACAATTTTAATTGAATAACACAAATAAATTAAGTTTAAGAAACTTATATATATATATATATATATATATATATAACACAGATTCAATTCATATTTTACGTATTAAATTATCTGTTTTAATGTAAATGTGAGATTAAAATTAGAGAAAAAAATAAAACTGCAAATTCAATCAAAATTTAGTATTAATTTTTTTTTACATCTAATTGAATCAATTGGTGGAATGTCACTTTACTTTTGAGTTGCAGCTGCTTTCTCTTTATAAATTTGGTCGCTCACTTTTTCGGGCCGAGATCAATAAGTAGTTCGGGCCAAGATCAATAAGTAGAAGTGATATCTTGTGTTTTAATGTAGTTTCAGAGTTTAATTCTTCATTGTTTTGTGCATATTCATGAGTATTTAGGTTGTTTAGGTTGTATTTTGCATCAAATTTGTTATCTCAGATGTTGGAGTAGAGATGTATAAGAAAAGTGTGCTTTAAAGCCAAATAAATCAATAATTAGCAGTATAATGGAAGACACACATTTGGATGCACACAAGATGATTGATGATTCGGAACCAGTTTGCAGTCCCTCAAAGATCGACTCGTATGAAGACCTTTTCTTGGAATTTAGCTCCAGAATTCTTCATCTAAGTTATTGGAAATTGAGTAAGCTTTGCAATGGAGGTGATTTCAGGCCAATCAGATGTGCGTGTAAAGAAGTATACCTGTTTGAGTGAACGTATATACAGCCAGAGTGAAGACAGGAGCCACATGCGGCCAAGACCACCGGCCAAACCATGGTCGTGGGAGACCATCGAGCACCACCATCGGCTAAAAGCCAACCGATTGAACTCACTTGGACCACGAACAGGAGCTACCAGCGGCCAAGAGCATCGACCAAGTGATGGCCGATTGAAGCCATCGGTCAAAGCCAGCGGCCAAACCACGGCCGATTGAACTCTCAACGATGAGAACAGGAGCCATCAGCGGCCACCACCATCGACCAGAAGCTGGCCGGGTCACACTTATTTTGATTTTTCTCCAGGTTTGACCCAGTTTGTTTTGGGTTGACCCGGGTTCCCTTCTATTTTCCTATAAATACTCTAACCCTATTAAAGGGAGACTTATCTTTGGTTTATCTTTTGTTTAGCAGCCTTTTAGGGTTCTTAAGCTCTCTTACTCTTGGTTTGTGGATTGATTGAGTAATTCTAATTTTTTAATAGCAATTTCTTTTTCAAATATCTTAATCTATAATCTCT
Organism: Camelina sativa; assembly: GCF_000633955.1. Classification (NCBI taxonomy): domain Eukaryota; kingdom Viridiplantae; phylum Streptophyta; class Magnoliopsida; order Brassicales; family Brassicaceae; genus Camelina; species Camelina sativa. The sequence goes on along the minus strand of NC_025698.1, from coordinate 21,507,414 downwards.
TATTATGATTTCACAAAGATCAAACTCTTTCCTTTGGGTGATTATGATGATGAGTGAGTAGATCATTAGAACTTTCGGCTTGGTAGATTAGGGAGATAGATGATTGATCTTTGATGTTTAAGGCTTATTTATGTGTTTCCTATCTTGATTAGTGTTAATAATGCTAGATAGCCTTGATCAAGCTTGAATCTAGATATTAGGATTTCTATGCCCATAAGGTGTTTGATGAAATTCCTGAACCAAATTAATCAAGAGATTTGCATTCCTAGCCAATGGAAATTGATGATTAAGATGCTTAGTGGTATTTAGACTTGTTTATAATGCATGCTTACCTTGTGATTGGCTTTGGAAATTGTTGATTATCACTTGATTAGCATAGGATCTCTATCATGGAAATGGATTGATTTGCTTAAGTGTTCTTAGCCATATGATTGTTCTTGATTGTTGCTTAAATATCTAGGATTGGTTAGCTATCTCCCAAGTCAATTACTTTGCCCAAGTTTCACTTGTTAAATCTTGATTTAAAGTTTGTTGCTAAGTGTGTCGTTGTTTGTTTTGAGTTTGCATTGTTTGAATTGTCTTGTTTTCTTTCTTTGAATCAGTTTGTTTGTTAAGATTGCTACAAAAGAACCTTTTCCTGTTTAAGAATAGATTAAGCATCTTTGTGTATTCTTAGTGAGTTGATTAATGCAAATTGTGTATTGATAATTTAATTGAAGTAATTTGGCGCCGTTGCCCATTTGCATTCAGTTTGACCATTAGGATTTCAACTTTGCTTGAGCCTATTCATTTATTTTACATTGTTACTTGCTTGGTTTGCTTTGGTGTTTTGATTTCTTTTTTACAAGGTGTATGAACTTGAGAAGTCAAGGCCAAGCAGACTTGATTGAGCGGGTTGACGACATTTACCGTTTTGAGGGAGAGAATCGCCGGTTAGCAAGACAAGCTATGGATAACAACCCTCCACTTCCTGCTGGTCATAATGGAAATGACCAGCACAATGATGACCAAGCTCCTCTCCATCCTCCAAGACAACCAAGAGTCATTGGAACTTTTGATCAAGCAAACATTAATGGGAACCGCATGGGAATTAGAGCACCTCCTGTTGAGAACAATAACTATGAGATCAAGTCAAGTCTTATCAACATGGTGCAAAGCTCAAAGTTTCATGGTTTGCCTATGGAAGACCCTCTTGACCATCTGGATCAGTTTGACATGATGTGTGGGATAGTAAAAATCAATGGTATCTCTGAAGATGCATTCAAGCTCCGCCTCTTTCCGTTTTCTATTGGAGATAGAGCTAGGACTTGGGAGAAGAACCTACCAGTGGGATCAGTTACCTCTTGGGATCAATGTAAAAGAGCTTTCCTATCCAAGTTTTTCTCTACTACAAGAACAACAAGGCTAAGAAATGAGATATCAAGCTTTGCTCAAAAAGGAAATGAGAGTTTTTGTGAAGCATGAGAAAGATTCAAGGGCTATACTATGCAATGTCCTCATCATAGTTTCTCCAAGGAATCTCTTCTCAGCACATTATACAGAGGGGTGCTACCAAAGATAAGGATGTTGCTTGACATAACAAGTAATGGTAACTTTCTTGGCCAAGAAGTTGATGTTGGTATGAATTTGGTGGAGAATCTTGCTCAAAGTGATGGAAACTATGGGGAGGATTATAATAGAACTCCAATAGATCATTCTGATATGAATGAGTATCACCGCAAGAAGATCAAAGCATTGAATGAAAAGATGGATAAAATGATTCTTGCTGAAACTGACTTTCTTTGTGGTGTGGTGAATGAATGATGTATGGAATGATGATGTATGGAATGAATAGAAGTCAGGGTGTTTCAATTCCCCTTATGCAATTGTAGTATAAGAGGTGTCAATCCAATCTGAGTGTTTGTGAACAATCAAGATGTGCATATGAGTCTAAGTCAAGCCAATTGTAAAGATTGTTTGTCACTAACAATCCTATAATGAGATATGAAATGCAGAAAGTAAAAACAACTAGAACAAGATACTAAATGCAAACAGAACAGACAAATTAAAGCTATAATGAAACTAGAACAGAGATAGACACTATGCTAATGAACTAATGCAAGACAAGTAATGAACAGGAAACTACGTGAATGCAATGGAAATGAAACAGGAATGAAACAAGACAATCACAAATCAAAAACACAAGTTCTGGGGATGAACTCGAGCAGCACTCGACCGAGTGTAGGTCGAGTACGTGGTCGAGCTAGACTTAAACGTGAAAACAGAGCAACACAAGAAAAACAGAGCAATGCTAAAACTAATCAAACAACAAGCAAGCAATGATATTTAGACTAAGATTTCAATAAACAAAGAAGGCCTTGAGGAGGGATTCATGGGCTGAGCTAATCATTGTGGTTATCTAACTTGGTCAACAAATCTCAAGCAAACTTTGAGCTGATCTCTAGACATACTATTCTAAGACATGTTTAATCCACTCTCATGGCAAGAAACAATCAAACCTATGCATTTCTAGACTTGTTCTCACAAAGAAAAGAATCTACACAAGCAGGCATTAAGCAATACATCTCAAACCAAACAAGACTTCTAATCTCTTAGCAAGCCTAATGGTAAGCTCTAGATCTAGCCTTATCTATGCTCCTTAGACATTGGTGTGATGTTAAGATGCTTGAAATCAAACCCTACCTTCTCAGATATAGGATCAGCATTAAGATCATCTAGCCTAGAAGAGATCTACAACAATCAAGCTTGACCAAATCAAACAAACCACAAGATCAACCCAGCCTAACCCATCCTCAAGGTCCTAAACAAACTACTCACAAGAACACATGGTGAAATATGTCAAAAACCCAGAAAATATTGAAACTTGCATCATTAGAAAGATGAAACAGAGATCTACAATATTGATGAAGAAATAAAACTCGAAATCTTAATATTTTGAAAGTTATGAAACAAACAAAATACAAGAATCTAGTCTTTCTTTCTTAAACAAGTACAAAATCTAAAATAAAAGAAAGTGCAAAAGGAATAAAATCTAAAAAAGGTAAAAACTAGGTTTTAGACTCTCTAAAAAGCTGGACTCTTTGGTGGCTGCAGGTACAAGGGCCTTATATAGGAGGTGAGGTGGAAGCCCTAAAAATACAAAAAGTCAAAGTAGTCAACGGCTCGGTCAACTCGACCAGTGCTCGGTCGAGTGGCTGGTCGAGCTGGCTTCTCTCGTGCATTCTCCACTCGGTCGAGTCCTCCTCAGCACACGGTCGAGTGGTGGTCGAGTGGTGCGGTCGAGTTGGACTCCGGACCTTGATTCTACAGCCTTAACTCTCTTGTTTTCTCCTCAGGATTGCTTCACTTCTCCTCAGCATTGCTTCCATGCTCCTTAAGCTCCAAAATCACCTGTTTATGCATGAAAAGATGCAAATGCAATGCAACTATACTCTAATGCATGATTAGTCCTAAAGCTACACAATAATGGCCTAAATGGATAGCAAAAGATGCAAAAGTTGTGAATAAACTAAGGGAAAACAAGGTAAAATATATGAACATCAACACCCCCAAACTTAGTCTTTGCTTGCCCTCAAGCAAATAATCAAGACAAAAGAAGGTAGGTGAGGTTTGAAAGTGGGATCTCAGCTCCTAAAGCTTGCAAATAGACTATCTAGAATCAATGTCCAAGTTACTAGTACTATGATGCAAGTTGAATGAGCTATACTTAAAGACTTTAGACAAGCATATCACAACCTTTATTGATTTGAGCCTTAGACATCCACATGCATTCAAATCAACCATTTCCTTTAACATTCATTAATCAAGAACATGAATCAATTCTATGCAATGCTTAAACTCATTTGGCTTGGAAATAAAGGCTTTGAGACAATGATGGTCTCTTTTTAGAGTAGGGCTTATCAAAATCAAGGTTCTCTCATGAAAATGGATTGAGCTTTAGAAGAATGCTAAAGGTAAGAACACCTAGACACATACAAGAATAAAACCTTGTCTACCCAAAGGCTCCCAAAGTGTTTTATCCTAGCAATCTAAACCCAAATGATCCTAGTTCTACCCTTTAACTTCTTCTCTTCTTTTTCACCCTTTTCTCTTTTGGTTTTCAAGTCTTAGGAGATGTTTCTTATTTGATCTTTCTAGTGGGATGGGGGATTCTTACTTATTTGCTATGATTCTCTTTTCTTCTTATTCTTAAGACATATAAGCATTTTGCTAGACTTTCCTTTTATTTCTTTTCTTTTCTCTAATTAGAACCCTTCTCAACATTTTTTACTTTCCATCCTTTCACTAGACTTTTACTTAAACACATTCTCCTCTTAAAGACTAAACCCTCTTTTCTTTCTCTTTTTTTTTCTTTTCTTTTCATAATAGCCAAGTCCCAAACCCAACAAGTGAAC
>NC_025698.1:21502713-21502960 GCF_000633955.1 Camelina sativa | reverse complement strand
CTCCATATACTTCACTCTGGAGTTGAGACCTTCAAACTTCATGTTCAAATCATTGTACTGAGATGTGAGCCTTTGATTCAATTCAGCAAACTGTTTGGCTTCCTCAATCTTGCCTTGTGTTTGCCCAATCAACAACTGTTGCATCATTGCTCTTAAGTCTTGTTCCTGGCCTTGGTTAGTCTGAAACCCTTGTGGGGAACACAATTGGGGCTGGAACACTTGATGTTGTTGCTTGGGGATGTAGTTT
>NC_025698.1:21497140-21501789 GCF_000633955.1 Camelina sativa | reverse complement strand
TGCTTCACTTCTCCTCAGCATTGCTTCCATGCTCCTTAAGCTCCAAAATCACCTGTTTATGCATGAAAAGATGCAAATGCAATGCAACTATACTCTAATGCATGATTAGTCCTAAAGCTACACAATAATGGCCTAAATGGATAGCAAAAGATGCAAAAGTTGTGAATAAACTAAGGGAAAACAAGGTAAAATATATGAACATCACTTGCCAATCAAAAGCAGTCCACTTTGTTACAGAGAGTGATGTCTATCAAGGGTATCAAGAAGGTATGGAAGCTTGTGTTGAGAGACAAGAAGAGGTCAACTATGTAGGTGGCCAAGGGTATAACAAGTTCAATCCTAATTACCGCAACCACCCTAACCTCTCTTACCGCAACACCAATGTGGAGAACCCACAAGATAAGACTTATCCACCACAAAAACCTCCTGGTTTTCCTTCCCAACCCAGCTATCATCCTCAACCTCAAGGGAACTACCAAGCCAAGCCTCAAACTTATTCCTAACCTCAGCAACAAATGAATGCACCACACCCTCAAGGTTAAGTAGATGACACAAATGCTCTACTTAGACAACTCCTAGAAGGACAAGGGAGAGGTGCCATTGAACTTGCCACACAAATGAAAACCATGCACCACAAAGTTGGGAATGTATATGGTGAGTTAAATGCTAAGATTGAGAGGTTGCAAACACAGGTCCAGGGACAAGCTTCTTCCTCTTCAACAAGACAAATGGGTTCTCTACCGGGAAAACCGGAACCAAACCCAAAGGAGTTTTGCAATGCCATCTTCAAGGAAGAAGTGAACAAGGTTACTAGTATGAGTTTAGAAAAATCAAAAATGGATGGCCATGCTGATGAGAATGAAAGGTCTATTGAAGAGATCTCTGCTCTTCTGTATGGTTCTGCTGTTGAGAGTTTGGTGGTTGCTAAAGTTGAGAAAACTGAGAAAGGATCAAGGGGTAATGAGATAGTCACCAAGGAGGTTAAAAAGAATGATGCACCAAGTGTTGCTCTTCCTCTTTATATTCCTCCACTTCCATTTCCACAAAGGGTTCTTATAAAGGCTAAAAAGAAAGTGCTCTCAAGTTTCAAAGCTAATATGAGTAGAGTTGGAGCACCTTTGCCTTATGTGGATAGCTTGTCTCAAGTTCCTCTCCATGTAGAGTTCATCAAAGCTATTCTAGCAAACAAGGAGAAGGTGGAAGAAATCATGGGAATCTTTGATTCACCAAGGGAACAACATCTTGAACCAAAAACACTTTCCAAGCTTGAAGATCCAGGCATATTTACTATACCTTGCTCACTTGGTGATATACAACTTGATGATGCCTTATGTGATTCAGGAGCAAGTGTTAATATGATGTCACTTGAGATGGTAAAGAGTCTTGGGATCAAAGACATGAAGCAGCCCTCTTCTTCCATCATGTTTGGAGATGCTTCCTCAAATTCTCCACTTGGTTTGATTGAGAACTATCCCCTCAAGGTTGGTGATTGCACAGTTCCAACAGACTTCATGGTAGTTAAGATGAAAGAAACCAACAAGCTCCCTCTCATACTACGAACTCCCTTTCTCAACACTGTGGGGGCAAGCATTGATTTCCCAAATAAGAAAGTAACTCTTCTTCAAGTGAATCCCAACACATCATATCCTATCAATCCTTCCTCTACAATATTTTGCGGAACAATCACTATTGAAGAAGTGGCAACTAAGGCAGAGCATAGAGATTTGAATGATCAACATAAAGAGCTCCAAGTTGATAAAGTGGGGATTAAAGAGGCTACAAAGCTTGATGAGGACATTTTGGATGGTGAGTGTTTGGACTCTTTATTTGATGACCTCAAAAGAGATTCTAGAGAAGGGGATTTGGGTCAAGCAACAAAAGTTGTTGACAAGAAGAAGAGGAAGAAGAAACAAACCCACCCTCCCACCATTGTTTCATCTCCTATGACTTTGTGTTTGCATCCTTTGGGGCTTGTTGATGGAGCAATAGAGTACAAAGTGAGGCACAACAGTCCTTCTTCACCCTTTGCAAGTGTCAAAGCCAAGCTAGATCCCAAATATCAATATGACAAAGATAAGCTTCATGACCTTCTCTCAAGAGTCATCACTATCAACCTCCACTCTCCTTCCACCAATTCAACAAGATCTCAAGGGAGCTCCTCCTATCACTCCATTCCATAAGGTTCATAACTAGGGCCAAAGTGTGGTCCTAACTTTCCATTGTATATATCATTTGAGTCTTGTTTTCTTTATTTTGTTAGTCTTTCTCTTGGACTTTTCTCACACCGAGACAGTGTGAATTAAGTTTGGGGGAGAGACTAGCCATCTAACATTGTGTTTTGTGTTGATTTTCATTTTGTGTGTTGCATTGTTAATAGCTATGTTTTGAGAAAAATAAAAAAAAATTTGAAAATTTTCAAAAACCAAAAACAAATGCATGTAATTTTGCATATTCATTATTGTCTTTAAGATTGAGTCTAGAAGCATTTAGTATACATTTGCATTTGGGATGATAATGAAGCTACCTTGTAAAAGTAGAGTCTTAGGATTGAACCCACATCCCTCATTTATAGTTCATTGGTGCTTGTTTAATCTTTGGGAAAAAATGAAGAGTCTAAGCTTAAAGCATTGTGTCACTTGAAAGCATTTTCTTCTAGTGTAAAGCTTGATTGATCATTGCTGCATCTCTATATTATTTGGACTTTAATTTGATCTTTAAATTATCTTGCATATGGACTATGAATGCTAGCTCATGGAACTTTCATTTGGGTTAACTATCTCTATTGGCCACTCTATTTTGTTTAACCCAATCTCTTGCCATACCTTTGAACCCCAACCTTTTCTTTCAAGCCTTGTGTTGATTTGTTGAGTGAGGCCTCCTTGTTGATAATGCTATAGGTTGTGAAACTTTGAGAGTATTGAGAATGACAAAGAACTGGCTCTTGTTTTAGCTAGGTTTGGAATCTTTAGAACTAGCTAATNACAGTGTGAATTAAGTTTGGGGGAGAGACTAGCCATCTAACATTGTGTTTTGTTTTGATTTTCATTTTGTGTGTTGCATTGTTAATAGCTATGTTTTGAGAAAAATAAAAAAAAATTTGAAAATTTTCAAAAACCAAAAACAAATGCATGTAATTTTGCATATTCATTATTGTCTTTAAGATTGAGTCTAGAAGCATTTAGTATACATTTGCATTTGGGATGATAATGAAGCTACCTTGTAAAAGTAGAGTCTTAGGATTGAACCCACATCCCTCATTTATAGTTCATTGGTGCTTGTTTAATCTTTGGGAAAAAATGAAGAGTCTAAGCTTAAAGCATTGTGTCACTTGAAAGCATTTTCTTCTAGTGTAAAGCTTGATTGATCATTGCTGCATCTCTATATTATTTGGACTTTAATTTGATCTTTAAATTATCTTGCATATGGACTATGAATGCTAGCTCATGGAACTTTCATTTGGGTTAACTATCTCTATTGGCCACTCTATTTTGTTTAACCCAATCTCTTGCCATACCTTTGAACCCCAACCTTTTCTTTCAAGCCCTGTGTTAATTTGTTGAGTGAGGCCTCCTTGTTGATAATGCTATAGGTTGTGAAACTTTGAGAGTATTTAGAATGACAAAGAACTGGCTCTTGTTTTAGCTAGGTTTGGAATCTTTAGAACTAGCTAATAGGACTAGTTTTGAAAGAAATAGGTGGTTAGAATTTTGATTTGGGTAAAGGTTTGGAAACAAGAGAGATTAAGGGGGGGGGGAGAAAAGAAAGAATTACTTGGTCAAAAGAAAATAAAAAATTTGTTTCTAAGGTTAAGTTTGGTTAAAAGCTCTAAGTCTTTTAAGAAGAAAAAGAGAAAGAAAAGTCTAGTTGACGTCTCCTAGAAAAGTCTCATAAAAAAAAAAGAATGCTAACCATAGTTTAATAAGAATGGGACTTCATCAAAAGAAGTTTCAAAAAAGTAAAAAAAAAAAGAGCTTATGTTTAAAGAGAATCCTTACACCATAAGTAAAGAAGAGAATGGGTTTAAATTGAATTAAGTTGAGTTTTGGAGTTAGAAAGAAAGAAAAGAAGGATGAGAAAAAGGGTAGAAATGCTTCTAGGTGGGTAGAACATCAAGAGCTACGCTTTGTATACCCAAATTATTCTCAGTCTTAGATTGACTTCACAACTGTCTAGCATTCCTCTTTGTTTGAGAGTAAACCACCCAAAAACTCCATTGCCAACCACCTTTTTATAACAAGCCTTTCCCCTAAACCAATTGAGCTTGATTTATTTTCCATTTGCAAGATCACACCAAACACTTTAATGAATGTGAAAGAGATGTTCAATAGGATTGCAAGTCTTTACCAATAGATAGAAGATGAACTAGAGTGATGCATTGTGATAAGCATAGAAAAATATTTGTAAGGACTTTGATTGATTTTAGCACTATTGAATTACATTTAAGGACTATGGTTTGAATCCTTTGTTTATATTTTTTGGTTCTGAATCCCTTTTTCAAACCTCTCTCTCACTTTTTGTTTGGTCCTTGCTTGAGGACTAGCAAGTTATAAGTTTGGGGGAGTTGATATCTTGTGTTTTTATGTAATTTTAGATCTTAATTCTTCATTGTTTTGTGCATATTCATGAGCATTTAGGTTGTTTAGGTTGCA
>NC_025698.1:21495127-21496062 GCF_000633955.1 Camelina sativa | reverse complement strand
TTTGGATGCACACAAGATGATTGATGATTCGGAACCAGTTTGCAGTCCCTCAAAGATCGACTCGTATGAAGACCTTTCCTTGGGATTTAGCTCCAGAGTTCTTTATATAAGTTATTGGAAATTGAGTAATATTTGCAATGGAGGTAATTTCAGGCCAATCAGATGTGCATGTAAAAAGTTATACCTGTTTGAGTGAACGTATATACAGCCAGAGTGAAGACAGGAGCCACACGCGGCCAAGACCACCGGCCAAACCATGGTCGTGGGAGACCATCGAGCACCACCATTGGCTAAAAGCCAACCGATTGAACTCACTTGGACCAAGAATAGGAGCTACCAGCTGCCAAGAGCATCGACCAAGTGATGGCCGATTGAAGCCATCGGTCAAAGCCAGCGGCCAAACCACAGCCGATTGAACTCTCCACGACGAGAACAGGAGCCATCAGCGGCCACCACCATCGGCCAGAAGCTGGCCGGGTCACACTTGTTTTGATTTTTCTCCGGGTTTGACCCAGTTTGTTTTGGGTTGACCCGAGTTCCCTTATATTTTCCTATAAATACTCTAACCCTATTAAAGAGAGACTTATCTTTGGTTTATCTTTTGTTTAGCAGCCTTTTACGGTTCTTAAGCTCTCTTACTCTTGGTTTGTGGATTGATTGAGTACTTTTAAGTTTTTAATAGCAATTTCTTTTTCAAATCTCTTAATCTATAATCTCTTATTATGATTTCACAAAGATCAAACTCTTTCCTTTGTGTGATCATGATTATGAGTGAGTAGATCATTAGAACTTTCGACTTGGTAGATTAGGGAGATACATGATTGATCTTTGATGTTTAAGGCTTATTTATGTGTTTCCTATCTTGATTAGTGTTAATAATGCTAGATAGCCTTGATCAAGCTTGAATCTAGATATTAGGATTTCTATGCCCATAA
>NC_025698.1:21483642-21493996 GCF_000633955.1 Camelina sativa | reverse complement strand
GATTAAGATGCTTAGTGGTATTTAGACTTGTTTATAATGCATGCTTACCTTGTGATTGGCTTTGGAAATTGTTGATTATCACTTGATTAGCATAGGATCTCTATCATGGAAATGGATTGATTTGCTTAAGTGTTCTTAGCCATATGATTGTTCTTGATTGTTGCTTAAATATCTAGGATTGGTTAGCTATCTCCCAAGTCAATTACTTTGCCCAAGTTTCAGTTGTTAAATCTTGATTTAAAGTTTGTTGCTAAGTGTGTCCTTGTTTGTTTTGAGTTTGCATTGTTTGAATTGTCTTGTTTTCTTTCTTTGAATCAGTTTGTTTGTTAAGATTGCTACAAAAGAACATTTTTCCTGTTTAAGAATAGATTAAGCATCTTTGTGTATTCTTAGTGAGTTGATAAATGCAAATTGTGGATTGATTATTCAATTGAAGTAAAAAATACTACATCAAGAAGTCATGCGACTATCTAGTTCGAGGCTCGATGCAACGCGTCCTGAATTGCGGGGAACTGATTGACGGTTAACTCTTCTCGGAAACGAGACTAGTGCCACAGGCCATATTTCAGCGCTGCCAAGGCAGTTGAATCAGATAGCCCCGATATGTGGACTTCAATTTCTATGAACTTCGTAATATACGAGAGAAGTGACTCTCCGGCTGCTTGGCTCAAATTCCAGAGCTGGGTGTCGGTTACTGCTCTCTCGATTAAACTCGAGTATTGCTTGATAAACAAAGTTGACAACTCCGTAAAGTTATCAATTGAACCTGCTGCTAAGGAAGAAAACCACAACAAAGCTGGTCCACAAAGAGTTTTGATAACAGGACTTTCACCCAGGGTATCAATTCCCTATGCAGTTGTAGTACAAAGGGTTATCAATCCAAATGGTTGTTATGCTACCAGATGGGATTCAATCAGAAGCAAGCAAGTCAAGCCAAGCAATAAAAGGGGTTTTATCTAACAAACCTAGAATAATAAAAGAAAGAATTTAAACAAGAAACCACACGACCTAAGCAATCGATGCAAGCATTCGAGTACATGATCGGTTGGGGGGATCGAGTAAGCAAGATGAGTATGAATCGAGTAAGGAATAAAAATGCAGACAATTAAGGAAAGCTTCTAAGGATGGGGTAATCGACTCCTAAGTGTTCATGACCAGTACAAATGTCTTAGATGCCTCAAGCAAATATTCCTTAGACAATGAATCTCTAAAATCTTGTTAAAACACTCTCGTGATAGAAACAATCAACCTTGATCACTTCCCTACCCAACTCTTGTTGGAGAAACATGACCAAGCAGGCAATACAAACCGATTCATTATTGTCAATAAACTCCTTACACATCTAATCTCTTAGGCTAAGTGAGTAAATCTCTAGCATTGATTGATTCAAACATTTCATCTACACCTCTCGATGGTAAAACACCTTAGATCTAATCTCACCCTCTCGGTTTGTTGATAACATTAAGAACACCAACCTAGAAAGGAATTTATAAAACATAAACAACCAAGCTAAGACATCCTAACCGATCAAGAACACAAAATCGTCTATCCCATCCCTAGAAACTTTGTTCCACTACTCAGAATTCATTTAAGAAAACTTAAAAGCAAAGATAAACGAAAATTGCATTGTATTAAAAGATAAAGTAGAAGTAAAGAGTACAAGGTAGAAATCTAAAAGTATAGCAAAAAGATGTAAAATAAAATCCTACCAAAGATAGAAAAGTGTTTTAGCCACTCCAGATCTCTCTTAGAAGCTCTCGCTCTCTGGTTTGAGTGTTTGCGTCGTCCCCCTGCGAGAGGAAGAAGAGGGGGGTTTATATATGGACACTACAAGAAAACACGGGTTTTGCGATGGACAAATATATAGCAAATCCATCGCAAATCGAGAAAAGCGAGAGATTTGCGAGGGAAGTAAGTTCTTCGCAAATCGCTTCTCGCAAATCAGTCAACATTGCAAATCCCTCGCAAATCGAACAGCAAAGTCTGGATCTTTCTCTACAAGATATTCAAAGTATGCGTCATAACTATGCATCTTCTCTGAATTTTCTTGCATCTTCACTGCATTAGCTTGTAATTGACTAGCCTGAGTTGCAAGAACAGCTTCGGCAGCAGCAAGCTTCGCAGCTAGAACAAGTGGATCTTCATAAGGAGGAGGCGGTTGACCAATCTGAGCTGAAGATGCTTCTGCTTGCATGTTACCAACCCCATATACCTGGTTCTTTTTCTCAGGAGCAACCTGCCAACAAAACAGAGACACTTGATCACTCAAACAGAAACAATTGGGCAATGAAGATACAAAACACAAACATAAACAATGAAGCATGTTTTACCTCGGCATAAATGTGGTTCTTCACAGTCAGTGATAACCCGCCAGAAGCACTACTCTCCATGTTATCCCTGATAATAGCTCAGACTCAGCTTGAGCTACCTTTGACGAGACTTCCTTGTACACCTTCTCAGACAGTCCATCAACAAAAGACCCATCAGGTCTCCTATGAGTGTCTTCTAGGACTTGCAGGAAATCAGGAAGTGCCTCACCAGTCTTCTTAGACTAGAAACAGAGAAATGAAACAACTTGTGTTAAATATTGTAGATACTTGTGTTAATCAACTTGTGTTAAACAGAGAAATGAAACAACTTACATGCTTTTGTGCTCTAGCTTTAAAAGAAGTCTGACCAGACCGGTGCTTATGTATTCCGGTGCCCTCAGGATCACTATAGCGAGCATTGCGGCTATTAATACTCTTTTCTTCTGATGTTGGTTCACACCAAAACTTGGCCAAGCCATCCCATACGGTAGGATCAAGCCACCGCGACATTGCATCATTACCTTTTCGCTTCCACTTACCCTTCCACCAAGACACTTGATCACTCATCCGGGTCTTCAACTTTGCTTCAANATTCATTTAAGAAAACTTAAAAGCAAAGATAAACGAAAATTGCATTGTATTAAAAGATAAAGTAGAAGTAAAGAGTACAAGGTAGAAATCTAAAAGTATAGCAAAAAGATGTAAAATAAAATCCTACCAAAGATAGAAAAGTGTTTTAGCCACTCCAGATCTCTCTTAGAAGCTCTCGCTCTCTGGTTTGAGTGTTTGCGTCGTCCCCCTGCGAGAGGAAGAAGAGGGGGGTTTATATATGGACACTACAAGAAAACACGGGTTTTGCGATGGACAAATATATAGCAAATCCATCGCAAATCGAGAAAAGCGAGAGATTTGCGAGGGAAGTAAGTTCTTCGCAAATCGCTTCTCGCAAATCAGTCAACATTGCAAATCCCTCGCAAATCGAACAGCAAAGTCTGGATCTTTCTCTACAAGATATTCAAAGTATGCGTCATAACTATGCATCTTCTCTGAATTTTCTTGCATCTTCACTGCATTAGCTTGTAATTGACTAGCCTGAGTTGCAAGAACAGCTTCGGCAGCAGCAAGCTTCGCAGCTAGAACAAGTGGATCTTCATAAGGAGGAGGCGGTTGACCAATCTGAGCTGAAGATGCTTCTGCTTGCATGTTACCAACCCCATATACCTGGTTCTTTTTCTCAGGAGCAACCTGCCAACAAAACAGAGACACTTGATCACTCAAACAGAAACAATTGGGCAATGAAGATACAAAACACAAACATAAACAATGAAGCATGTTTTACCTCGGCATAAATGTGGTTCTTCACAGTCAGTGATAACCCGCCAGAAGCACTACTCTCCATGTTATCCCTGATAATAGCTCAGACTCAGCTTGAGCTACCTTTGACGAGACTTCCTTGTACACCTTCTCAGACAGTCCATCAACAAAAGACCCATCAGGTCTCCTATGAGTGTCTTCTAGGACTTGCAGGAAATCAGGAAGTGCCTCACCAGTCTTCTTAGACTAGAAACAGAGAAATGAAACAACTTGTGTTAAATATTGTAGATACTTGTGTTAATCAACTTGTGTTAAACAGAGAAATGAAACAACTTACATGCTTTTGTGCTCTAGCTTTAAAAGAAGTCTGACCAGACCGGTGCTTATGTATTCCGGTGCCCTCAGGATCACTATAGCGAGCATTGCGGCTATTAATACTCTTTTCTTCTGATGTTGGTTCACACCAAAACTTGGCCAAGCCATCCCATACGGTAGGATCAAGCCACCGCGACATTGCATCATTACCTTTTCGCTTCCACTTACCCTTCCACCAAGACACTTGATCACTCATCCGGGTCTTCAACTTTGCTTCAAACGCAGCGCTAACTCTTCCGTTGATGGAAGGGTCCCAGTTATATGTTTGCTTGCAAAAACATAACATGAATCATAATCAAATAGAGTGAGTAAAACACAAAAAATGTAATTTAATTCACCAAGAAACATTTTACTTACTGCAAAAGTTTCAAACCACCGGTTTACAACCGCACCGGGTGTTTGGGTCCAATTGGCATGAGGTTCTTTGAAATCTCTTTCAAAAATGGCCCGGACAGTAGCACCAACCGAAGAATCCTGGTCAAACCTACAAACCACAAGATAAATGGAATGATAATCAATGAAAATACAAAACATAAAGATCAACTATAGATTAGATAACATTCTCACCAGAGACTACTCGGAGGTCGCTTAGGATCCAGTGTTGGTAAGCTAGCACGCCCAGGACTTGCAAGTAACTCTTCCAAAGTGAAAAATATTTGAGAGACAGTCGTACTGTTGACACGCGAAGTTGACTGCTGAGGAGGAATATCATTTTGCACCCCCAGAGAGGTTGCATTACGGTTTTCTTGTGTTGCTGGTGAGGTTCCTTGAGAAGAAGCGGGAGAAGGTACCCTTTGAGCAGAGCCAGCAGGTACCCTTTGACCAGAGCCTCGAGCAGAGATGGGAGGAGATAACCCTTAAGATGATATGAACCGACTGTAAACATTGTGGTTTACAGACCCGTCTTGGTTTCGAGAAGACATCTAAAAGAAAAATTCAATAAAACTATTAGAAACCCTTAAATTAAAATTACTAAAAATCAAATAAAATCAAAATTAAACCTTAACCCTAACACTAAAATTCAATAAAATTATACAAAAAACAAATTAAACTTGAAATTAGAATCCTAAAATCAAAACCCTAAAATCAAAATTAAACACAAATTAAGAACCCTAAACTCGAAATTAGAATCCTAAACTAAAAATTGACACCCAAATCATAACCCTAAAATTAAAATCTAAACCCTAAACTAACAAGACTTACAGATCGAGAGATTAGGAAGAGTAACCGGAGATGTATCGGAAAAGAGAGGAGGAGACTCACCGGAGATAGAGGGGGAGAGGAGGAGACATTCACCGGAGACGAGAGGGTATAGAGAGAAGAGAGGGACAGTAACCAGAGATGAGAGGAGATAGAGAGAAGCGTAGGTCGCCGGAGAAGAAAGAAGATGCAGAGAGTAACCGGAAAAAGAGAAAAGAGGTGGAGATTAATCAGAGAAGAGAGGATGAGAAGATCAGAGAAGATAGGAATTAGGGTTAGAGGTTTTTTTTGCGGCTGCGGATTAGTCGAGGTTTGAGCGAAGGTTTTCTAGTTAAAT
Organism: Camelina sativa; assembly: GCF_000633955.1. Lineage (NCBI taxonomy): Eukaryota > Viridiplantae > Streptophyta > Magnoliopsida > Brassicales > Brassicaceae > Camelina > Camelina sativa. The sequence goes on along the minus strand of NC_025698.1, from coordinate 21,488,461 downwards.
AGAATAAAACTGCATCGCAAATCCCTAGCAAATATTGCTAGGGATTTGCTATGGTCCCTCGCAAATCCCTAGCAAACATATAAAAATATGTAATTTATATTTCCAAACTTTGCGAGAGAATTGCGAGAGACCATAGCAAATCCCTCGCAAAGTCTTTTGGTTTAGGTTTTGAAACTGTCATTTGTAACCTATCTTAGATTATAAATATTGGATTCATCTTTTTAATTATTAATAGTAATGTAATTAGTCTTAAGGGTTTAGGTTCAAGGGTTTAAGGTTGTTATTTGCGAGGGAATTGCTATGTTTTGAGTAATTTGCGATGGATTTGCGACGAATTTGCTATGGGTCTAGCAAAGCAGTCGCAAATTTGTCGCAAACCTTGAATATCTCATTTGTAAAAACCATCAAAATAATTAAAAAAAATAGTCAAATTAACTTTCAAGTATATTATAAGGTCCAATGGTGTCATCATACTCTTTTCTATCATCAAAATTTCCAAAATTGTCCAATTTTGCATCTTACTCAAAATATGATGATCTTCTACACTATATCACATATATGTTCATTACATTGAGACAAATATTTGCCAAATTGTCTAATTATCCAACAATTTTGTGTTGCACTGCTATCTTTGATTATAAGTCTTGGATTCATCTTTTTAATTATTAATATTAATGTAATTAGTCTTTAGGGTTTAGAGTTTAGGGTTAAGGATTCAAGGTTGTTATTTGTGAGGGAATTGCTATGTTTTGAGTAATTTGCGATGGATTTGCGACGAATTTGCTATGGCTCTAGCAAATCAGCAAATTTGTCGCAAACCTTGAATATCTAATTTGTAAAAACCATCAAAATCAGTTTTAAAAATTAGTCTAATTAACTTTCAAGTATATTATAAGGTCCAATGGTGTCATCATACTCTTTTCTATCATCAAACTTTCCAAAATTGTCCAATTTTGCATCTTACTCTAAATATGATGATCTTCTATACTATATCACATATATGTTCATTACATTGAGACAAATATTTGTCAAATTGTCCGATTCTCCAACAATTTTGTGTTGCACTGCTATCTCTGATTATAAGTCTTGGATTCATCTTTTTAATCATTAATAGTAATGTAATTAGTCTTTAGGGTTTAGAGTTTAGGGTTAAGGGTTTAAGGTTGTTATTTGTGAGGTAAATTGCTATGTTTTGAGTAATTTGGGATGGATTTGCGACGAATTTGCTATGGGTCTAGCAAAGCAATCGCAAATTTGTCGCAAACCTTGAATATCTCATTTGTAAAACCCATCAAAATAATTTAAAAAAATAGTCAAATTAACTTTCAAGTATATTATAAGGTCCAATGGTGTCATCATACTCTTTTCTATCATCAAAATTTCCAAAATTGTCCAATGTTGCATCTTACTCAAAATATGATGATCTTCTACACTATATCACATATATGTTCATTATATTGAGACAAATATTTGCCAAATTGTCTAATTCTCCAACAATTTTGTGTTGCACTGCTATCTCTGATTATAAGTCTTGGATTCATCATTTTAATCATTAATATTAATGTAATTAGTCTTTAGGGTTTAGAGTTTAGGGTTAAGGGTTTAAGGTTGTTATTTGTGAGGTAAATTGCTATGTTTTGAGTAATTTGTGATGGATTTGCGACAAATTTGCTATGGGTCTAGCAAATCAGTCGCCAATTTGTCGCCAACCTTGAATATCTAATTTGCAAAAACCATGAAATAATTTTAAAAGTTAGTAAATTCACCTTATGAACACATTCAAATTTATTTCAGAATAATTATATTAAGTTTTGTAATATTTATAAAAAATTATTTTCCTAACTTTGCAATGGCTTTGCTATGGCTTTTCCAATTCACTCGCAATTCCATAGCAAATTTGCTATGGACTATTTTTTCGCAAAATCGTCGCAATATTGCGATGGATTTGCGAGGGATGGGACCTTCCCAGTGAATTTGTCGTAAATGCCTCGCAATTGAGCAGCGGATTTGCGACGACCGTGTTTCTCGCAATTTTGCGAGGGATGTGCTAGGGTTTTTTTTATTTCTCGTAAATCTCTCGCAAGTCTACCGCAAATTTGCGAGAGCTCAAATCCGTCGCAATGTGTCCTCGCAAAACCCATGTTTTCTTGTAGTGGGAAACCCATTAACCCTAGCTTCTCAGTCCTGCCCGAGGGTCTGCTCGATGAGGTGCTCGAGGATGAGCTCGGGTTGCCCTTCGGATAGGTCTTCGGATTGTTCTTCCTGCTCTTGGATCCTCTTCGATCGGGTTGGTGTTCGGACTGTTCCTCCTACTCAATAGCTCCTTCGGGTACATGCTCGGATTTGACCTTGTTTCTCCCCATTTTAGGCTCTAAAGCACCTGTTTTCATCGAAAATATGCAAATGCAAGAATGCAACACCCTAAATGGCCTAAAAGCGAATTCCAACAGTTAATGACCTAAAAATGCTAAGGTTAGGGTATAAACAATGCAAAATATGGACATAAAAGGATGCTTAAAACATGTAAATCAGAGAGTTATCAAGTTTCTACGAACAATTTGCAATATCCGGCATCGGCTTCGTGAGGCTCAAGGTCCACTCGACTCGATGTGAGCAAGAAAGTCTTGAGATGCGTAGGCGGATCTCCTTGGCCCTCATAGCTCGTGAACTTAATTTTTCCAGTGTCCTTAACATGGAATCCTGCTATCCAAACTGAAAAAGGTGTCCGCTTGGATTCCTTAATCGCTCGGATTTCGTCCTGCATTCGATGGATATCGAGGTTGAAAGCAAAGTTCGGAGTTGTGCTTTCCTGGGGGATGGCTCCTCCCACCGAGGGGGAAGCCAAACTGGGGTAGGCAAAGCAGCCGTAGGAGTTAGCAGCCAAACTGTGATTCTACGGACGGAGGAGTTAACCACCGTGGTAGTCTGTAGCTCTTTTTGTCCATACAATATTCTTATTTATAGTACAATGGGTGTAATCAATGCGAACTCAATTTACTCCGTCAATCACGCTCTCCATTTACTGTTGCCAGTACGACAGAATCTTTGACCATATAATTGATCTGCAGACTCGCTTTCCAAACTCGATGTAACACCAGCTCGCTCTTCTTTTCTGGACGCCTTCGATCCAATGGGCCAGGCTGTCTTTTCGTTCTAAGCCCAACTGATTTAATTCGGACGTACCCCTCGAAGCAAAGTGATTAACTGCAGTACCAACAAGGATGTAGTCCAATTGTTGCAGGGGTTACCGCTGTCTCAGTCTGATCCCTTGACTATTGAGTTGGAACCTGGGACAACGCCGTTCTCAAAGGCGCCCTACAAGATGGCTCTAGCAGAGATGGCAGAGCTGAAGAAGCAGCTGGAGGATTTGTTGAGCAAGGGTTTTATCCGTCCTAGTTGTTTATCGTGGGGAGCATCGGTGTTGTTTATCAAGAAGAAAGACGAGAGTTTTCGCTTGTGTATCGACTATCGGGGTCTGAACCGGGTCACTGTGAAGAACAAGTACCATCTCTTGAGGATTGATGAGTTGTTGGATCGGTTGAGGGGTGCTACTTGGTTCTCCAAGATCGACTTGGCATCGGGTTACCATCAAATTTCGATACATGAGGCAGATGTGAGGAAGACTGCCTTCAGGACGATATATGTGCATTACGAGTTTGTGGTGATGCCGTTCAGTTTGACGAACTCACCAACAGCCTTTATGAGATTGATGAACAGCGTGTTTCAAGAGTTTTTGAACGTGCTTGTCATCATTTTCATCAACAATATCCTGGGATAGTCTAAGAGTCCTAAGGAGCATGCAGTGCACCTAAGAGCAATTATGGAGAAGCTGTGGGAGAAGAAATTGTTTGCTAAGCTGAGTAAGTGAAGTTTCTGGCAGCGGGCATACAAAGCTTAACTCTTGATAATCTAGCCTTTTCTCATTAACTTTTTTTTTTATCAAACCCCCTAGAATAAAACTACCCACATCCTTGATTTAAACTCTCTTTTGCTTTTTTTTTATAATCCCTAAGGTCTATACTTTAAACATCTAGCTCTCCTTTTTTATCTCTTTTTATTTTTTGCTAAACTCCTAATAAAATTCCCATATGATTATTATTATTTTCTAAGAGACTATAGCAAGATCTTTATTTTTTTATTTTATTTTTTTATTATTTTTACTTAGAAACTTAGAGCTAATTAAACCGGATCTTAGAGACTTTCTTCTTTAATTTCTCTTTAATTCCTCAATCCAACCCCAAATAGTCATGCTAACCACCTATCTTTCAAAACCGATCCTATTAGCTAGTTCAAAAGATTCTAACTTAGATAAATCAAGAGCCAGTTCTTTGTTGTTCTCAATACTCTCAAGGTTTCACAACCTATAGCACAATGAAAAGGCCTCACTCAACAATTCACAACAAGGTTTGAAAGAAAGGTTTGGGTTCAAGGGTAGGAAAACAAAACAAATCGGGTTAAACGAGAAGATTGGTAAAAATGGAGTGTTAACCCGAGATTAGAGTTATCATGAGCAAGTATTCAAATTCCATAAGCAAGACAATTTAAGTTCAGTTTAAGTCCAATAATATAGAGATGATGCAATGTTCAAGCAAGTTTCACACAAGTGGAGGAAGCTTTCAAAAGACACAAGGTTTTAAACAAAGATTTTTTCATTTTTTTCCAAAGATTGATCTAGCAACAATGAACTGTGATTAAGGGCTATAGCTTCAATCCTATGGTTTGACTTTAAACAAGGTGGTTTTAATCATTGTCCCCTAAAATGCATATGCAACAATCCTATATGAAGCAATCTAGACTCAATCCTAATATGGAAATGCAA